>NC_056745.1:958626289-958676289 GCF_019279795.1 Protopterus annectens
TTTCAATATTTGTTGAACAATAGGACATATGTCCCAACAGTAGGTTTGGTGAAAACATACCCATTGATTTGGGTGTTTAGATTATTGTTGAAGATATGGTGAGGGGGAGAGAGAGATGTCAGTTAACAACTTGTATATCCTTGCAGTACTCACAACTTTAATGATCATTGCTCTAATCATTACTCTACAGGTATTATTACAGTAACCTATGGCCTTGGTTTGAGCAGTGGTTTATTTGTACAAAGTGTATAATTCAACCTTCTTATAGCTACTTTTCACTTCTCTTACCTAGAGGACCTGTGGGGGAATGGTTGCTAACACTACCTGACTGTTTCTATACATATTCACAAAATCCTAGTTGAAATTATGCATGCAGCTTACTACCACTCCTGAGATTCGAACCATGGCTGTGTCCACTAAAAATACAAAAAATTGTATTTCATCAGAGTGAGCTATTGAGAAACTGCTGTTTTTTTTCCTTCAGTGTTTTCTAAGTCTCTCTTGGTTATACAATCTGACCTTGTAATTACAACATTCTTATACAGACATTCCTAGACATATTTGTTATGTAGCACCATGTGGGAAACAGTGGTTAACACATTACTATTCAGATATCAGGTCTTGGTGAATGCAACATTTCATGCCATACAATACCAGAGTAAACACAATGAGTCCAGGATTTAGAACTTTCTTGCCAGGCAGCTACAGTTTTATTTAAATATGATCTGTATGGGACTGTTGCTGTCATATTGTCTGGTTTATTCAGTACAAACCATACACATTTTTTATACTGCCAGGTAACATTTTACTCCTTTATATTTATTTGGTATGACTACTACAAGCAGGATTGTTACTCACCAGCCTAGTGACACAGCCTTTGCAACCTACTGGCATGGGCTTTCTGGTTTGCAGCCCACTCAGCTGGAGCTGTAATGAAAATAGAGAAACATTTAAGCATACCTATCCATCACATACACAGTCTGGACTTTGGTAAACAGTTATTGCTATGAATACTTACACACTTACACATCACCCCTCTGCCTTGCTTCTTGGACCCACTGTTCCAAGATCTCACTCTTCCTCCATTTCAAGTTGGCATAGTGGTGCCAGACCTGCTCACCAGTCCGAGGGATACCAGTGGCACAGGTGAGATCATGCGTGAGACTTTTCCAGGCTTCCACTTTGTATTGGGAGCCCTGGTACTGGTCCTGCAGCAGTCTCACGTCATGATTTTTACAAGGAGTCCTACCATTACCTTGGACTCCTGTATGCCCCAGCATTGTGCCCGAAAGTGCATGCCCTCTCCAACACCTGCCATACACATGCCTGCAGTGGGGAGCTAGAACTGGTTATGAGCTGTATTCCCACCTGCGAGGTTTAAATATGGCCGATTCCTGCCCTTTGCCATGATTGGATGGTTTTGAGTATGCTGAGCTAAACTAAGCTATGGCAAACCTGCTTAGCTAAGGTTGGCAGTGCGTAAAGGGCCAGGTTCAGCACTATTTATCACTGGGCAAACCAACTTAACTGGGCTACTCATTGCTTAGCATTCATATTTGCACAATGCTTACACCCGGTCAGCATGACTGTGCAATGCTTAGCATTGCTTATGTTTTATTTTTTTGGACTACCACCTGTACGGGATTGAGTCATCATTCATTACATATTATAAATTTGTTTACCTTTCCTAACATCCCCCAATGTGCTGTAATTAAATTTATTCTTGTGTGACTATACTGCATGGGGAAGTTGTGTTTATATGGCGGTTTCACTACTTTATTACACTGATGCCTCACATCTTGGCCTAATACACTATTCTGGTTGAGAAATATAAGTTACTTCCTACATAAATATGCAAATAAATTAAAAATGTAATGATTATACATACAAAATGGAAATGGCTATGGTGAGGCTCGATCCGTAAATGACTACATGCAAGGCGTACGTGCTATCTGCTACACTGTAGCTTAGGTTGGATGTGTATTGCTATTTAACTTATCATGCCATGTCAGCTGAGCTAAGTATAGCTTAGCAATGGGCACACCCACGTAGCTATGCCTAAACTTTATTGCACATGAGAAAAAGAAATTTATTTCTTGCATTTTGTACTTTGTACCCTTCAGAATATCCATGCTAAAGTGAAACCTGTTATTCTATCAACTTTCTAGCTTCGTAGGGACAATTGCCCCTTATGGCTTTGTCCATATTTCTTACTCTGTTGGGTTGAGGTGTGCGTTATATACTTCATACCCTTCCAAAAATTCATGCTAATGCTAAATCTGTTATTCTATCAACTTTCTCGGTTTGTAGGCACAATTGTCCTTTATGGCTTTGTCCAGATTTCTTACCCTGATCAGTTGGGAGGTGTAACAAGTGATCTCGCTCTATTTAAATTGCTGTATGATAATTCTGGTGTGCAGGGGTCATGTGTATTGTGAGAGCACTGTTCTCAGACACACCCCCTGCACTCATACACAGAACCATGTCTGTATTACAGCATGGCAGCACACCTTCATGAATATGCATTCTTGAAAGAAAGTTTGCCGAATCCATGCATTATACATCTTCTTCCTGTATTAGAACTGATATCACAGCATTGTTCCTGTGATATAGATTCTAGATCTCAGAGAAATCCAGACAGTGTTCCTGTTGCAGAACATGTCTTAACTTCTACTTCCATTCCTGCTAAGGATGCTAAAGGAATGTTGAATTCAAGTGAGATGGGCCCCAGTGGTGACCTGAAAGGAGGAGTGTGGTTGATGTGCATATCTCTGTACAACTGGGGTGGACAGGGTGGTGATGTTCCCACCTCACCTGTGTAATGCAGATTGCCTATATCCTTGGCATATGTGTATGAGGTGTTCTTTACCCCCAGTGCAGGGTGAATTGTGTTGTTTCATCTGAGACTTACAACATATGTGGAGACACGGTTGCAATTGTCCTTGGTGGTGTGGATATGTCCAATTCATAGTCATAGTCAGCCTTACAGGAAGTCACCTGTGAACTTACATGCTTGCTCAGATATAGGTGGACTTGCTTCAAAGTTGTTGCCTGCACCTATGTGTCCCTGTACAGCCAATGTAGCAACCTATTATGTGGTTTGTGTATCACTGCTGTCCACCAAAAGGGATTACTCTACCTTGGTGGAGGCTGGATATACAGGTCAGGTACTGCTGTGTCCATATAGCTACAGTGGATATGAAGGGTACACACCCCTGATACACTGCCTGGTATTTCTGCAATTGGAAAATGACACCACAATAACTAATTTCATAAAAATTCCCACCTATAGTGTGACCTATAGCCTGTACAATTCAATTGAAAACATAACAATCGGGTATGTAAAAACATATGGAAGTAATACTCAGTACAATAAGCCAGTTGAATGAGTGTGCACACACTTAAATTGATACGTTGTGTATGCACGTCTTGAGATGGTTACAGCATTCATTCATCTTGGTCTGGTCTCTAACATCATGGCACATCTTCACTTGGCAATAGTTGGTCACCTTCCTAGAAACCCCTTTGATTATATTTCAATGGAATTTTACAGGTTAGGTGTCACATAAAGATGAGAAACATTATGAAATGATCTTCTGTGGTCTAAGTGTCATTTAGCACACATACCTGGCATTCTAACAAGGGTGTGTACACTTGTGATATCCACTGTATATAACTGTGGATATAGCTGGTATTGGTAGGCATAGACAGAGGGTCATAACAAAGGTGGACACTACTCTGATTAATAGCTGAATATCATGCCTACTCTAGTACCCATATCAGTGTCAGGGCACTGCAACAACCAGTAGCTGTACACATTTCTGTCTGTTATATGCACTGACACTAATATTACAATCATGTGCAACATGCACAACCTATGAACCTAAATGCTTGAAACCCATGTGATTTAGTATTGTGTCTTCCAGCTGGACATAAGCATACATACATGTGCTCAGGGGATACCTGGTATACATTTCTGCTGTATGTTAGTATGGCACATTGTAGTTACAGTCTTGCTGCTCAATCATATATCTCAACCTGTTACAGCAACATGTCTGGACAATGGCACACATAAATATGTGTCAAAAGGGACATCAGTATTGATACTGTATTAATATAGCTGCACCATACATTAGTACAGTGATTGCACAGTAAGGTTTGACATCACTGTGATAACCTGGAAGATATCCAACAGTCATAAATAGGCTATTATGTTACAATGTTATTGATCATAGACCTGACAATGGTTTGGCTGACATCAACAGGTATATGTGTATGTGATTACAGTTATCAGTCACAAATGTGCTTATTGTCCAGCAGAATACTGTACAGCTGAATGTTATTAATTCAAGATATCACATGCAGTTCAACACACTTGTCTGCAACAGTACTTTACTATGCACATGCCCTCTATAGGTCTCTTAGCTTTACAAGGCAAACATGTGTCATACGCATAATCACAGGTAACATGGATATGGAAAACATCCCATTAACTGGCCTAGCAGTGGCACAGTCACAACTGTTTGACAGACACCCCTGCGTTTGTCATATATGAGCTGATCTTTCCCAGGGTGAGTCAGGCTCCTGAGCTGTGATCCCACCTCACCACCTCTCAGAACGTCACATCTGGACAATGCCTAAAATGATGGGGGGGATAAATAGGGGCAGACTTGAAATATTCCTGTTACAAACATAGGATGTTTGTAGAATGATACATTTAGCATTATTGTGAATGTTCTTAAGGATGTGGAGTCTTAAACTCAAGTGTTTGTCATTACCTGATGAATTCAGTCCTGATATTTGCGAGAAAAGAACAGATGTCAGGAAGAACAGACAAAAATACATGATGGTAAAATGTGAACATTCTGTGAAGATCTGTACAGTTGAGAGGTATGTCTGTGATATCTCCCACTGCAGAGAGGGCCAGATGCTATGGCTATAGCAGCTGTTTAGCAGGACATTAGTACAGCATGTCTTGTTGGGACGTATATTCCTCCAAATCATATTTCCCATTATTACAGACCAGGTTCTATATTCAGTTACTTGCTTACATGTTCCACTTACCTTTTTTCTTTCTTCACTTTTCTACTTTATGTTTCATTTATTTCTGCCTCTCTCTTTGTGCATTACAGGGATAGAGCTGGTTTGAATAGGTGGCAGCATGGCTTTTGTAGGTGATGTTCATGGCCAGGTGATGGCCTGTGCACCTATTGGGGTTCCCCATTTTCTAATTGCATGCAGGGCAGATGTATAGTTCTTCCAATAGTCAATGTCATGGCAACACACTCCTATAAATGAGTAGTTCATGTGGGCGTTGGCCCTTTCCCTTACTTGGGAGGAAAAGGCAAAAATGAGCAACGGAGTGCAGTCCCAAGTAAGCTGATTTATTATAAAAATAATAATGTTAGCAAAAGACACGCTTTCGGTGAGCCCAATGTCTCACCTTCATCAGACAAAAATACAAGCAACTAACTAGCATTTTTATATAAAAATAGTTTCAATTAAATAATCAACAATCAATCATCTTTAATTTAATCAGTGCTACATATCAGATGTAGGCATAATGAATCAAATTGATAAATGTTAAAGAACTCATAGAGTAGCTTACATCAAAGTTTAAAAACTTATAAAAACATTATGATCTTCCTGATAATACATTATTTATAAATATATAAATGTGTATAAAATACACGCCAATTAGTAAACTAATTTAATTTTTAAAATCTTTGTATATTAACATCTTTGTGTTAAAATAATACTAGATACAAAACTGTCTTAAATGCATAGCTACATAGCTCATAAAGCAAACAGCATTCATCCATTTAGTTAGTGTACCTAGTTCGTTTAAAACAAAAGGCAAAATATATTTTTATATTTATATATGTACAACAGTTTATACAAACTGACATCATTTGTCAACACTATATTCTACCTTTTTATAGATAAAAGTTTGAGAACACAGGCAATAGATACATACTCATTTCGACCTGGATGCGTATATGCACATGTACGTATCTGCCAAACCAATTCATTTATTTCTAAATGAATCTGCCAAGGGCCACCCTTATTATCCACCAAAATTTTTCCCAAAACAGTGAACTTAAAAAAGTGATCAGGGCAAGCATTAATATGCCTTGCAAGGGCATTATTCAAGTCCTGCCTAGCAATAGCATAAAGTGTGTTCATAAATGCGCTGCTTAAGCTTTCTTTCTGTTTTCCCTATGTAGAAAGCAGCGCATTTTCGACACAGAGCCAAATAAACCACACCATTTGTCTCGCAACTATGTTTACCTATTATTTTATATTCTTCATTCCTAATCTTAACTTTTGAATCAGTTAGTACATGCTTACATTGATTGCAAGCCCCACATTTAATCATTCCTGAAGTACGTTGACTTGAAGGTTGTGGTTTAAACTCAAGCATAGATTTTAAATTGCGCCCTCTTCTGAAAGTTAATTTAGGAACCTCACCTAACTTATGGGGCAAGTAGTTGTCATCCATAATCAAAGCCCAGTATTTATTGAGCACCTTCCTGATCTCAAAATGATCCACTGAAAAGGTACAAAAAAATCTAATTCCAGAAGGAGGCTGGTTTGTAGTGTCAGCAACTGATCTAAATACTTTAGTGGGAGCAGTTTCAGAAATAATAACATCAAAAGAGTGAATTGGTTTATAAAAACCCGATCTTCTTTTGTTTATTACTTCTGTTCTAATATCAAACAGCAAAGAAGCCGGATAACCTCTATTTAGAAACATTTGACTCAGGTGTTCACATTCCAGCAAAAAATCTTCAAATTCAGAAACCATTCTAGCGGCTCTTACCATCTGACCTTTCACTACTGCTTTCTTTTGGTAACTAGGGTGGCAACTAGTAAAATGCAGGAAAGCATTAGAATAAGTGGGCTTTCGATAGATAAGGCTCTTGTATCTTGAATTTATCTCATCTTTAATAATCAGAATATCCAAATAGTTAATGCTAGATTTCTGCAAATTATAGGTAAACTCCAAAAAAGATGTCATACTTGAAATAGTACTTATAAATTTAGGAACTTCAGAGGGAGACGCTTTCCAGATGAGGAACATGTCGTCCTGGTACCTTGTGTACCAGGCGACATTGTTCATAAAAGTGGCATCAGAAAACAAGAAGTTCTTTTCCCAGTATGCCAACACACCATTAGCGAAACTCCCTCCACAGGGCGACCCCATAGCTACCCCTGATTTTTGTAAATAGATTTTATTGTCGAATAACATGAAGTTATTATTTAAGACTATTTCCAGTAACGTCTCAACTAAATATATCGTGTTGTCATCCGTTTTCTTATCAAAAAGGAATTCACGTACCCATTGAATACCAAGTTCTTGTGGTATGACAGTATAAAGGTCCTTAATATCAATGGTCAAAAACCAGAAATTAACGTCAAAAGGAATCTTTTTAATTTCTTGGAGGAAACTCCAGGAATCTTTACAAATCTGGGGTTCCTGATTGATTAAGGGTCTTAATACACTGTCAATATATTTAGCACATGCAAGAGTGAGGTGAGGTTCCTAAATTAACTTTCAGAAGAGGGCGCAATTTAAAATCTATGCTTGAGTTTAAACCACAACCTTCAAGTCAACGTACTTCAGGAATGATTAAATGTGGGGCTTGCAATCAATGTAAGCATGTACTAACTGATTCAAAAGTTAAGATTAGGAATGAAGACTATAAAATAATAGGGAAACATAGTTGCGAGACAAATGGTGTGGTTTATTTGGCTCTGTGTCAAAAATGTGCTGCTTTCTACATAGGAAAAACAGAAAGAAAGCTTAAGCGGCGCATTTATGAACACACTTATGCTATTGCTAGACAGGACTTGAATAATGCCCTTGCAAGGCATATTAATGCTTGCCCTGATCACTTTTTTAAGTTCACTGTTTTGAGAAAAGTTTTGGTGGATAATAAGGGTGGCCCTTGGCAGATTCATTTAGAAATAAATGAATTGGTTTGGCAGATACGTACATGAGCATATACGCATCCAGGTCAAATTAGTATGTATCTATTGCCTGTGTTCTCAAACTTTTATCTATAAAAAATAGTGTTGACAAATTATGTCAGTTTGTGTAAACTGTTGTACATATATAAATATAAAAATATATTTTGCCTTTTGTTTTAAACGAACTAAGTACACTAACTAAATGGATGAATGCTGTTTGCTTTATGAGCTATGTAGCTATGCATTTAAGACAGTTTTGTATCTAGTATTATTTTAACACAAAGATGTTAATATACAAAGATTTTCAAAATTAAATTAGTTTACTAATTGGCGTGTATTTTATACACATTTATATATTTATAAGTAATGTGTTATCAGGAAGATCATAATGTTTTTATAAGTTTTTAAACTTTGATGTAAGCTACTCTATGAGTTCTTTAACATTTATCAATTTGATTCATTATGCCTACATCTGATATGTAGCACTGATTAAATTAAAGTTGATTGATTGTTGATTATTTAATTGAAACTATTTTTATATAAAAATGCTAGTTAGTTGCTTGTATTTTTGTCTGATGAAGGTGAGACATTGGGCTCACCGAAAGCGTGTTTTTTGCTAACATTATTATTTTTATAATAAATCAGCTTACTTGGGACTGTACTCCGTTGCTCATTTTTGCCTTTTCCTGGTTTGTAGAGTGACTTTGGTTACGTGGTTTTTGAAATTTGTGTTATATTATGAGCAGTTCGGGCACCTTATCCCAAGGATCGTTATTCTCACAAAGGAATGGCTGTGCTGGTAATTCACCGACTCGTGTGATTTCTGCCGATGAAGCGAATGCTGAAGGCAATTTAACTGTTTTATTACAGCTTGTCATGGATCGTGTTGACAAGCTGAGTCAAAAGATGGACGCTCTACAAGCAACTAACGTACCTGAAGTGTTAAGTGCTTGTTCTCCACCTTTACCAGTGTTAAGCGCTGGTTCTCCATTTTTATCTGTGCCTATGGTTCCTGAGGCATTGGGGGTTATTCCGACAAGCACTTCCGGTGCTTTGGCTAATACTAGTACTGCTTCTTTGCGTAGCCTAGTAAATTTGGATATCCAGCCTGGACAGGCTAGTAGGAACTGTACAGTGAATGGCAATCAACAAAGTAGCCCCATACCTACTTCTAACACAACGGGGTGTCCTTCTATTAATGGATTCCTTAGTCATATTAATTTTTTCGGTGACGAGGCTAGTGAAGGTGTTACTGAAGGTATTCAAGAGAATGTAAGTGATTTATCTCACCTTATTGCCACTTTTGACTCTAAACTTTTCAAGTGCAGGAAACTGCAACTTGAAATTTCGTATTTACAAGAATGTTTGGTTAAGAAATTGGTCCCAAAAGGCTTGCGACAATGGCACTTCCCTGTCGGGTTAGTGGAAGTGTCACAATTTCATAAAGACTTGTTAGCCCTGTTTGATCAGCAGGGCTTTGAGTATATGAATTTGCTGATTGTACAATACCAGAAGGAGGTTGACTGTTTTAAAATTGAACTTGCAAGACTTGAAGAAAACATAAAGGAGGATTCAGAATTTGTTAGATATAAATATGAGTACTTGCGAATTTTTACTAGTATCGAGGCAACTATTAGTAAGCTTATTAATAACAAAACGAAAAAGATTAATAGGGATATTCATGAATATCGTGTAAATAAAGCTTATCCTTGACCTCCATTATCGTCAAACAAACTTCAAAGTACTGTTTTTTATGGAAATAACCAAGTTGAACTGCTTAATGTAGTAAATGGTGAGCAAAATTTAGTGTTGGAAAGTCATGACAATGAAGCTATGCCTCTTCGTCGCAGTGAAAGGCTTTTGAGCAATTCCAATAAGTCTGTTAATACAAACATTAACAGAACTGATAACAGTAACAACACTATCTTTGAAGAAGTTTCTGGGAATAATTGTGATAATTCCAACAACCAGCAGGGTTTTCCCAGGAACAAGAAAGCCAGACAAGTCAATGGACAGAGAGGAACAATCAGGGCAATTACAGGAACTGCAGAGCACAACGCAGGAGATGACAAGTCACTTTTCTGATCCATTGATACTAACAGACTCTAAGGGGGACTTTAAAATTTATAATTACACATCCTTCGATATTGATTCTAACTTAGTTGAGTTTTTTTCTAGAGGTTTATCTTTTGTGCCTGACATGTCATTTGATTTGGTCAAAACAATCATTGACCTTAAGTTATTTGTCAGAAAACTCAATCTTAAAATTTTGATGGGTGATGGAATGGTCCCATCTGGTACCCTTAGAGTTCCTAGAGTTTATAACCCCCCATTGCATGACACTTTGCGTCTGTTTGAAAAGATGTGTGAATATGACTTATGGGCTCTTAAGTTGAATAAATTCTTTCATAAGCGGCATTATAATATTACTAGGCATGAAAGAGAGTTTATGGTTCTGCTAAAGAACTGTAATATTAGAGTTATGAAGCCGGACAAGGGGGCGGTTTAGTTTTTATGGACAACTTTTTGTATGTTCAGAAAATGGTAACTCTTTTAAACACTGATTGTTATGAAGTTGTGAGCATTAATGAAGTTAATACTGCCTATGCAAAAATTAGGGGTATGATTGAGGATTTATTTCTTGAAAGATTTATAGATCTTGATTTGTATCAGTATTTAAATGTTCTAGCCCCTAGGTTACAGGTCTTGTTTGGCATCCCGAAAACTCCTAAAAGTTTATCACAACCACCTTTTCGTCCTATTGTGGACGGCCGCGGTTCTATCACTGTTGCATGTGCTAAATATATTGACAGTGTATTAAGACCCTTAATTGATCAGGAACCTCAGATTTGTAAAGATTCCTGGAGTTTCCTCCAAGAAATTAAAAGATTCCTTTTGAGGTTAATTTCTGGTTTTTGACCATTGATATTAAGGACCTTTATACTGTCATACCACAAGAACTTGATATTCAATGGGTACGTGAATTCCTTTTTGATAAGAAAACGGATGACAACACAATATATTTAGTTGAGACATTACTGGAAATAGTCTTAAATAATAACTTCATGTTATTCGACAATAAAATCTATTTACAAAAATCAGGGGTAGCTATGGGGTCACCTTGTGGAGGGAGTTTCGCTAATGGTGTGTTGGCATACTGGGAAAAGAACTTCTTGTTTTCTGATGCCATTTTTATGAACAATGTCGCCTGGTACACAAGGTACCAGGACGACATGTTCCTCATCTCGAAAGCATCTCCCTCTGAAGTTCCTAAATTTATAAGTACTATTTCAAGTATGACATCTTTTTTGGAGTTTACCTATAATTTGCAGAAATCTAGCATTAACTATTTGGATATTCTGATTATTAAAGATGAGATAAATTCAAGATACAAGAGCCTTATCTATCGAAAGCCCACTTATTCTAATGCTTTCCTGCATTTTACTAGTTGCCACCCTAGTTACCAAAAGAAAGCAGTAGTGAAAGGTCAGATGGTAAGAGCCACTAGAATGGTTTCTGAATTTGAAGATTTTTGCTGGAATGTGAACACCTGAGTCAAATGTTTCTAAATAGAGGTTATCCGGCTTCTTTGCTGTTTGATATTAGAACAGAAGTAATAAACAAAAGAAGATCGGGTTTTTATAAACCAATTCACTCTTTTGATGTTATTATTTCTGAAACTGCTCCCACTAAAGTATTTAGATCAGTTGCTGACACTACAAACCAGCCTCCTTCTGGAATTAGATTTTTTTGTACCTTTTCAGTGGATCATTTTGAGATCAGGAAGGTGCTCAATAAATACTGGGCTTTGATTATGGATGACAACTACTTGCCCCATAAGTTAGGTGAGGTTCCTAAATTAACTTTCAGAAGAGGGCGCAATTTAAAATCTATGCTTGAGTTTAAACCACAACATTCAAGTCAACGTACTTCAGGAATGATTAAATGTGGGGCTTGCAATCAATTTAAGCATGTACTAACTGATTCAAAAGTTAAGATTAGGAATGAAGAATATAAAATAATAGGGAAACATAGTTGCGAGACAAATGGTGTGGTTTATTTGGCTCTGTGTCAAAAATGCGCTGTTTTCTACATAGGGAAAACAGAAAGAAAGCTTAAGCAGCGCATTTATGAACACACTTATGCTATTGCTAGGCACGACATGAATAATGCCCTTGCAAGGCATATTAATGCTTGCCCTGATCACTTTTTTAAGTTCACTGTTTTGGGAAAAATTTTGGTGGATAATAAGGGTGGCCCTTGGCAGATTCATTTAGAAATAAATGAATTGGTTTGGCAGATACGTACATGTGCATATACGCATCCAGGTCTAAATGAGTATGTATCTATTGCCTGTGTTCTCAAACTTGTATCTATAAAAAGGTAGAATATAGTGTTGACAAATGCTGTCAGTTTGTATAAACTGTTGTACATATATAAATATAAAAATATATTTTGTCTTTTGTTTTGAATGAACTAGGTACACTAATTAAATGGATGAATGCTGTTTGCTTTAAGAGCTATGTAGCTATGCATTTAAGACAGTTTTGTATCTAGTATTATTTTAACACAAAGATGTTAATATACAAAGATTTTGAAAATTAAATTAGTTTACTAATTGGCATGTATTTTATACACATTTATATATTTATAAATAATGTGTTATCAGGAAGATCATAATGTTTTTATAAGTTTTTAAACTTTGATGTAAGCTACTCTATGAGTTCTTTAACATTTATCAATTTGATTCATTATGCCTACATCTGATACATAGCACTGATTAAATTAAAGTTGATTGATTGTTGATTATTTAATTGAAACTATTTTTATATAAAAATGCTAGTTAGTTGCTTGTATTTTTGTCTGATGAAGGTGAGACATTTGGCTCGCCGAAAGTGTGTTTTTTGCTAACATTATTTTTTTTATAATAAATCAGCTTACTTGAGACTGTACTCTGTTGCTCATTTTTGCCTTTTCCTGGTTTGTGGAGTGACTTTGGTTATGTTACTTGGGAGGAACACATCCTGGAGTTGTGTGAGATGCCACCTCTTACAACAAAACTTGTGTAGACAAGTCAATTAAATGGGGGAGAAGGTTCAATACTTAGGGGAAGAATGTGAGTATTGCTGTTATATGTTTGGAATACTGCTAGTTTAATAGGGTTTGTCTACACATGCTACTGCTGCATGGGTTTCAGTCTGAAAAGTTCTGTCTCTGGATAGCTTTCAACTGTAGGGCCATCCACATAATGACCAGAAGTTATCCTGTTATGTATTGGCTGTTCCCCAGACAGGTGTTGTCCTTGGCAAATGAGTAGCAAACATTGGGTAACATCCATTTGTTTTTCTGACTTTATATCTCTCAGAAGATATATGTTACAACAAACCCTGTAACACCAGCAACTTTCTCAGTGTATAACAGCAATATTTCATGTATGACCGTGTATTTGGGCTTCTGTCCACCAATTATGTCAGGCTTTGTCCAGTTGTCATACAGTAGCAGGTGGATAGGTATACTGATCTATTATTATTTAGTGCTGTAATTCCAGCTGTGGGGAATGGATGGGAAATATGTTGAAGTCTGTACATTCAAGAGGTTGGTGTATAGAGATTGCTCTTAGGTGGCCTTGTGACATAATTTATGTGGGGGACAGTAACACATGTTTTAAAACTAGGCTGTTAGAATATGCCAGATGTATTACTGATAAAAAAATGTCAATTCCATAGCTGTACATTTGAATAAATCTCACCATGGGGACAGTGGTGGGTCTCAATGTACTGTTTCTGAAAACGTCTGTTCCTCAGTGTGATGAAACATTCATAAACGGACAATTGTTATGTGCAGACTTCTTCTTCTTTCGGCTTTCCCCAGTTAGGGGTTACCACAGCAGATCACCTGTTCGCTCATGATTGGCAGTGGAGTTTTACAGTGTTGAGTTGCCAGTCAGGCACCCAACCTTCCACAGAAGGCACACAAACACACACACTCATGCATAGGGCCAATGTAAAGTATTCAATACACCTACATCATGTCTTTGCGATCAACGTATTAATATTAACTGTGGTAGTTTGTCCTGTAGGAGGATAAATGGCATGTATAATTGGAGGCTGTGTATGCAATTATGTAATTAGGTGTAAATTGCTTCTTGTGATTAAGGCATGTATTTCTGGTAAAGTTTCCTCCTTGAAGGCTTTGGCCAAGACAACAAAGTATAATAACCATGTGTGAACAACTGGCTGGTTCTATTTTTCTTTACTATGTTCAGACATTATATTTGTTTTGATAAGAGGTTGTTGTATGTCTGGCCGTTGTGTATGGTCTATCATGATTTTTTAGCAGTGTACTGTTCACTTATTTATTTGGACTGGGGGGGGGGGCAGATGTGAGTGTCATGGCTGCTTTTGTATCCAACTGTGCATGCTGCCCCAGTTGTGGGTAGTCTATCAGTAGCATATGTTTGTATGGGTATTTTGGGACATGTATGCTTATATGTATGTATGTATATATATATATATATATATATATATATATATATGTATGGGAGCCCTTCATTTTTTCGAACTTCCAAATGTTTGAAACTCATATGGCCGACACCATATGACCGAACGTTTGAAAAGCCGACAAATGATAGAGGAAATCCTGCTACAGTGCAGGACTGGGAGATTCCCCTTTCCTGCACTGTAGAGAGTGAAAATATTTAACTAGCTGGGGGTGTGGAAGCTGCAGGGGTGCTTGCCCCCCTGCATAACACAGTTTTACTGTGTTTACAGGTTGGTAAATGGTGCTATTTCTGGATGTCGATCTTTTGTAATGTCGATCATATGGTGTCAGCCATATGAAAGTTGGCATTCTGAATGGTCGACATTCTGAAGTAGATATATATATATATATATATATATATATATATATATGTGTGTCTGTGTGTGTGTGTGTGTGTGTGTGTGTGTGTGTGTGTGTGTGTGTGTGTGTGTGTGTGTGTGTATATATATATATATATATATATATATATATATATATATATTTATACACTTTAATATAGCTATATATTGTTGCACACATATATGTATCTCAATACATATCTCACTCTCTCTCTATGTATGTTTCTATTCATATATATATATATATATATATATATATATATATATATATATATATATATATTTATAGATACCAATCCTTCCTAATTGCACACTTGTCTCTTTCCTATTGTAAACTGGCTGTAAAGAAAGGTATGTTTGACACATCCTCAAACAATACAGCTGAGGTGGCTTACTGGTAAATTGCATAGGCTATTGTGTGCAGGGTCCTGGGTTCAAGGGCTGTTTATTTTGTTGCTAGGCAGAGAAAGGACTGTTGGATACAGAGTGGTTAAGGCAATTTTGAGCAACTTTGAGCATGTCTGTGCAGGTTTGCAGGATGGTAAGTGATGCTAATGTATGGTTAAATAAATAGGTGCTTACACCGTGTAGGCTTCACTTGCCAGTGCACAAATCCAGTTATCATTTATATTTAAGCAATGCTGAAACCTTCTAAGCATAGCTTAGACCTGGTAATCAGTGATCACATTCCACTTTGATGAAACAGCAGAGTAATGACATCTTTAGTAAGTGTATTTAATTTTCTGCATATAACATGCTTCTATGTTCTGTTATTACAGCAGCAAGTGGTGTGAGTATACTGTATGGGACACCTGGGTATACATGGGTAGCACTACAATCTTTTCTCTTTGGATTTGTTTCATACATGGGTAGTATCACAGGTTATATTCAGTCACACTTGCATGTTGCACCAGCTACAGTGCACTGGTTGACAGAAATAGTTTAGCACATATTGTATCATTATGTTAGTACTTTTAACAGTGCTTTTTCAAGTAAGAGTAGATTGTAGACTGTAGTACTGGAACCATACATCCCTGCATGCAAAGCTGGACTCTGAGTACTGAATATCTTGTTCTTGATATTTGAGCTGTATGTTTATATGTATCTCCTATTGGATATTGATCTGATATGTTGATATTAACTGTAGACTACTATGCTTTTTGGACATGTCATTGAGGACTGTTGCCATGTAGTAATGGCATACCTTTCAGTTTCAGACATGTATCTTTCAAAACATTCATCCTAATGCATAACCTGTTGGCTACCTACTTTCTGTCTTTCCTCTGTATAGATGTTCAGATGTCAGGTATTGCAGGTATGGTAGCAACAGGCCACCAATGATAGTATTTCAACATGGAACATTAATAGAAACACATTTCAATATTTGTTGAACAATAGGACATATGTCCCAACAGTAGGTTTGGTGTAAAACATACTTATTGATTTGGGTGTTTAGATTATTGTTGAAGATATGGTGAGGGGGAGAGAGAGATGTCAGTTAACAACTTGTATATCCTTGCAGTACTCACAAATTTAATGATCATTGCTCTAATCATTACTCTACAGGTATTATTACAGTAACCTATGGCCTTGGTTTGAGCAGTGGTTTGTTTGTACACAGTGTATAATTCAACCTTCTTATAGCTACTTTCCACTTCTCTTACCTAGAGGACCTGTGGGGGAATGGTTGCTAACACTACCTGACTGTTTCTACACATATTCACAAAATCCTTGTTGAAATTATGCATGCAGCTTACTACCACTCCCGGGATTCGAGCCATGGCTGTCCGCTAAAAATACAACACTTTGTGTTTTATCAGAGTAAGCTATTGAGAAACTGCTGTTTTTTCCTTCAGTGTTTTCTAAGTCTCTCTTGGTTATACAATCTGACCTTGTAATTACAACATTCTTATACAGATATTCCTAGACATATTTGTTATGTAGCACTGTGTGGGGAACAGTGGTTAACACATTACTATTTAGATATCAGGTCTTGCTGAATGCAACATTTCATGCCATACAATACCAGAGTAAACACAATGAGTCCAGGATTTAGAACTTTCTTGCCAGGCAGCTAAAAATAAATATGATCTGTATGGAACTGTTGCTGTCATATTGTCTGGTTTATTCAGTACAAACCATACACATTTTCTATACTGCCAGGTGACATTTTACTCCTTTATATTTATTTGGTATGACTACTACAAGCAGGATTGTTACTCACCAGCCTAGTGACACAGCCTTTGCAACCTACTGGCATGGGCTTCCTGGTTTGCAGCCCGCTCAGCTGGAGCTGTAATTGTTTTACTACTGTTTTTGCTTCTTTTCTGAAAAGAAAAAATAAATAAATAAATTTTCTGCTTTTACTGTATTTGTGTTTTTTCCTACTTTATTTTGCTTTTGTGTCATCTTAAAAGTACTCAGTTGTATTTATTACTTCTTGGTGTAACTCATTCTAAGCCTTTTAGTTTAAGCACTTGGGCTTCAGACCAGTTGTTTTACATTAAGAAGGTTTGTGGTCTGCACTGTAGTGGCAGAACAGGTAGCTTGCATCCTTCTAAGTTGGGAACTGCTGATTGAGGGCTCAGTGTCTGTTATTCTAAAAGTGTATTAATTCTGGTTTAAGCACTTGGGCTTCATGCCAGTTATTTTACATTAAAAGGGTTCATGGTCTGCACTCTTGTGGGAGGAGAGGCTGGACTCTGCCCTTCTGAGCTGGGAATTTCTGGTTAAAGGCTTATAGTGCCTGCATATTTGAACTGCTTCTTACTGAAATTGGTACACCTTGTTTGCTGTAGCGTAGACTAGATCCAGGCCTGCTGAATCTAGCTTTGTTTGTATAACTTGAGCACTAATCCAGGCATTCTTTAAAGTATTCAATTGTATTTACTACTGCTTGGTAGTAACTTGATTAAAGTGTAGCTATCATTCTAAGTCTTTTGGATTAAGCACTTGAGCTTCAGACCAGTTGTTTTACATTAGGAAGGTTTGTGGCCTGCACTGTGGTGGCAGGACAGGTAGCTTACATCCTTCTAAGTTGGGAACTGCTGAATGAGGGCTCAGTGTCTGTTATTATAAAAGTGTATTAGTTCTGGTTTAAGCACTTGGGCTTCAGGCCAGTTATTTTACATTAAGAAGGTTCGTGGTCTGCACTCTTGTGGGAGGAGAGGCTGGACTCTGCCCTTCTGAGCTGGAAATTTCTGGTTAAAGGCTTATAGTGCCTGCATATTTCAACTGTTTCTTACTGAAATTGGTACACCTTGTTTGCTGTAGCATAGACTAGATCCAGGACTGCTGAATCTAGCTTTGTTTATATGCTTGTTGTTTATTTGCTTGTTATTTCCCTGAAACGCTAATACCACCTAAAATGCAGCTTTTCAGTGCTTCTGTGGATCCCTTGTGATATCTGCATTGCTAACTGTACTTATTTCCTTGTTTCACTTAAAAGAAAGTTACTGTTTGTCATTTATGCATTTAAGTTACCTGTAACACATTGCATTTAAGTTACCTGGCACTTGCTCACTAAAGCAATTATATAAGTCAGCACTAAAAAATTAAAAGCACTACACCCTCACAAACTCCCCTTGAGTACCTTGTTCCCCATTGGCCCTTTTTTTCATTTATAAAGGAATTCCCAATACTATTTTAGCATGCCCAAAGGTCAGTTGTCAATCTCCTCTCCAGTCCAGTTGGTGAATCTGGGAATCTTGAGGCAATGTTACAACTGCCTCATGTACACAGACAACCCTCTTCTCCTCCCAACAAATTCCAACACATGTGAGAGATGCATCCATATAGCCAAACTGGAGGCTAAGCTCTCTCAACTCAGTACTGGTGTAACCAGTCAGGAGGAGAAGGAAACCACACTCACTACAATTCCAGTCTCACATAGACCTACCAAGACAGCAAACCAAACACATAAACACACAAAAACATACTCAGAGGCTCTAAATAAAAATCTGCCTAAGCAACAGAGACCTCCAAAGCAGACACCCAAGCAACCGCTACCCCAAAACAAAACACGTGCAGCACATAGCTCACAAAGCCAGTGTGCCGAACAGTCACAGCCCTTAAGGCTAAACAACACACCTGATACACTTGTAATAGGTGACTCTATCGTCAGGCACACTGACATCCTGCTCACCAGACTGAACAAGGAGAAGGTCACGGTGAGCTCCCTGTCGGGCGCTAGGATCTGCCACATAACGCAAGCACTCAGGTCACTCCAAGGCAAGTACAAATATGACTCAGTCATTGTCCATGCTAGTGTGAATGACCTGAGATGTACCTCCCTGGACTACATGAAAAGAGACATAGAGGAGCTCTCTGAGCATGTGGCCCAGGCCGGTATGACCCTGACATTGAGTAGCATCTTACCCTCACCAAGAATGATGCCACAATATGAAGACAAGATGATCAATTTCAACAATTGGCTTAAGTATTGGTGTCATTCAAAGGGGATCCAATGCCTATCAGCCTGGGATGACATGCTCAACAAGCCACGATGCTTCGCTAGGGACAGCTTGCACCTGTCACCCCTGGGCTTTTGGATATTGGCAAAGGCTCTTGCTACCTCCATAGTGCCTTTTTTAGGTAAGGCTCAAAAGGCAAACCCACCTCCATAGGTATCACAAGGGATAAGAAACTAAGAGTAATGCTACTCAATGCCAGAAGTCTAAACCTCAAGATGCACGCACTCGAAACTCTCCTTAGCATGGAGAACATCGATATCTGTGCAGTAACAGAAACCTGGTTCAAGGCTCCCGAGAGCACCCCAGCACTACCAGGTTATACCTCATACCATGCTTTTCAACCCCAAACCTTGGACCGAACCACAAAAGGAAGGGGAGTATCAATATTCGTCAAAGATACCCACACCTCCAGGTTGGTGGCACAGCATGAAGCATCAGAGACTATCCCTGTGCAACTAACAGTGGGTAAAACTGCTTTCCAGTTTATAGCCTGCTACAGACCATCCTCCCAAACCCAGGAACCCCACTCGGCCTTCCTGAGAACACTGGAAAATATGAAGTTCTCTCCAAACACCATTATATTGGGTGACTTCAACTACCCAAACATAGACTGGGAGCATTACTCTAGCTCCAACACCCTAGCCCAAAGGTTCCTAGAATTTATAAACTCAAATGCTATGGAACAACTTGTTACCACTCCCACAAGAGGGGAAAACATAATGGACCTGATCATCACCAACATGGGGACTCTATGCTCCAGACCAGAAGTGTATCCCTCACTGGTAAGATCAGACCATAAACTAATCTCAATGGATATTCACATCCCGACCCCACCTCCTGCCCAGAAAACCACAGTGAAAAACTTCTCTAAAGCAAATTTCACACTCCTCAAAACCGAGGTGGAATCCTTCAAAGCCCCGGGCCTGTGGAAAATACGTCCCAGACAGCAGAATCCTTTATAAATGCATTCTATGAACACCTTCAGGAATGCATGGATCATGCAATCCCAAATAAAACCAAGACCCAATCCTCCAAAGGCAGACGTCCTGTCTGGTGGACCCCAGCCATAAACAAACTATACAATAGAAGGAGGAAGCTACTAAATGATAGGACAAAATCCCAAAAAGGAAAGGCATCTCTGATCAGTATTAGCAAAAAACTATGGGCACTCATAAAATCGTCTAAGGCCAGCTTCGAGAGAAAAATTGCACAGGACACTAAGGATAATCATAAGGCTTTCTTTAGTTATGTTAGGAACCTGGGTGGGAATTCCCAGATATGCTCAGAATTAGTCCAAAATGACAAAAAATACACAGTACCCACAGACATTGCCAACATCCTAGCTGACAGGTTCAGCGCAAACTTCTCCTCCCCCCCACCAAAAGGGCAAATATCTATCCCAGCAGAGTGCTGCCCCCCTGACATCTCAGATGCTCAGGTAAGAGCCGCCCTCTCCAAAGCAAAAAACACAGCATCAATGGGACCAGACAGTGTCCCGGGCTGCGTCCTACATGAACTCCAAGAAGAGCTAAACCCAAACATAAAACTACTGTTCAATCTCAGCCTTACTACAGGATATGTACCCAAAGAGTGGCGTACAGCAACAGTGGTCCCTCTCCACAAAGGTGGTGCTTTAACGGATCCTGGAAACTATCACCCCATAAGCCTGACTAGCTTGGTCTGCAAAGCTATGGAAAGGATCATCATAAGCCTCATAAATAAAGATATTGGGGACCTACAGACACTGGATCCTACGCAGTTCGGCTTTGTTAAGGGCAGATCCTGCCTCTTAAACCTGGTTGATTTCTTTAAAACAGTCACCAAGGCCATTGATGAGGGGAAGGTGGTCCACACAGCCTACCTGGACCTCGCAAAAGCCTTCGATACAATACCCCATTCGGGCATTATAGATAAGCTCACCAGCTTAAATATAAACCCCTATGTCACTAGATGGGTTGCAAACTGGCTCAAGGACAGAACCCACATGGTTAGAATTGCTGGAACCATGTCAGACTCCAAACCAGTTACAAGTGGCATCCCACAAGGCTCAGTTCTGGGACCTCTCTTGTTCGGTATATATTTCTCGGAGGTACAGGCCAACACAGAAGTACTGTGGCTGACCAAGTTCACAGATGACTGCAAACTGGGCACCATAATCGACTCTCCAGCCGACACAAGCATCCTCCAAAAGGGCCTCATAGAAACAGACAACTGGTGCCAGAGCCATGGCCTCAAGCTAAATGCCAAAAAGTGTATAGTCATCCCTTTGGCAAAAACAAAGTGCCCACAAATTATCACATAGGTAGTAATCCATTAAGTACAGAAGAAGTAATTAGGGACCTGGGGACCCAAGTTGATAGCAGTCTCTCATTTGACAACCACGTGGCCAAAGTGGTTAGAAAAACATTTTATATAGCCCAGCTAATCATGAAGGGATTCACATCTAGATCAGGGGAGGTCATTGTGCCTCTTTACTCATCCCTCATCAGGCCCATAATTGAGTACAATGCCCCTTTTGGGATGTACCTTACCAGACACCTGCAGCAACTGGAAAGACCCCAAAAGTACCTCACCAAGAGGATCAAAGGGCTCAAACAGATGCCATATGCTGCCCGGTTAAAGAAACTCCAGCTCTACTCAGTGCCATACCGCCTGTTCAGGGGCGATCTGTGCCTGACGTATAAAGCCATGTCCAACCCGGAATTAATGGACATGCTGCACCTCAGAAAATCCAAATCCCATTGAGCTATGCGCTTGAGAGACTTAAACCTTAGCACTGAAATAAATAGGACATGCTGGAGGGAATGATTCATAACCCAGAGGCTCTCTTCACTCTGGAATAAAATCCCAGTCCCAGGTTAGGCAGAGTCCCTCACTGACTCTCTTCAAGAGGAATCTTGATGAGTGGATGGGAGATCATAGGTTTAACCCGGGTATCACTTCTATGTCACTGTTAGACAGAGGCACAGTATACTAACCTTGAAAAAGGGCATAGCAAAATTAATTTAAAATGGGTGGCAAAAGCCAAACACATTCTGGCTAGGCTTATAAATGCCCTAGGGCAGATAGTCTAGTATGAATCTATGAACCTATAATGAAAATAGAGAAACATTTAAGCATACCTATCCATCACATACACAGTCTGGACTTTGGTAAGCAGTTATTGCTACGAGTGGCACAGGTGAGATCATGTTTTAGACTTTCCCAGGCTTCCACTTTGTATTAGGAGCCCTGGTACTGGTCGTGCAGCAGTCTCACGTCATGATTTTTTACAAGGAGTCCTACCATTACCTTGGACTCCTGTATGCCCCAGCGTTGTACCCGAAAGCGCATACCCTCTCCAACACCTGCCATACACATGCCTGCAGTGGGGAGCTACAACTGGTTATGAGTTGTATTCCCACCTGCAAGGTTTAAATATGGCTGATTCCTGCCCTTGCCATGATTGGATGGTTTTGAATATGCAAGCTAAGCTACGCTATGGGTAAACCTGCTTAGATAAGGTTAGCAGTGCTTAAAGGGCCAGGTTCAGCACTATTTACCACTGGGCAAACAAACTTAACTGGGCTGCTCATTGCTTAGCATTCATATTTGCACAATGCTTACACCTGGTCAGCATAGCTGTGCAATGCTTAGCATTGCTTATGTTTTATTTTTATGGACTACCACCTGTATGGGATTAAGTCATCATTCATTACATATTATAAATTTGTTTACCTTTCCTAACATCCCCCAATGTGCTGTAATTAAATTTATTCTTGTGTGACTATACTGTATGGGTCACTTGTGTTTATATGGTGGTTTCACTACTTTATTACACTGACACCTCACATCTGGGCCTAATACACTACTCTGGTTGAGAAATATAAGTTACTTCCTACATAAATATACAAATAAATTAAAAATGTAATGATTACATATACAAAATGGAAATGGCTTTGGTGAGGCTCGATCCATAAATGACTACATGCAAGGCGTACATGCTATCTGCTACACTGTAGCTTAGGTTGGATGTGTATTGCTATTTAACTTATCATGCCATGTCAGCTGGGCTAAGTATAGCTTAGCAATGGGCATACCCACATAGCTATGCCTAAACTTTATTGCACATGTGAAAAAGAAATTTATTTCTTGCATTTTTTACTTTGTACCCTTCAGAATATCCATGCTAAAGTGGAACCTGTTATTCTATCAACTTTTTAGCTTTGTAGGGACAATTGTCCCTTATGGCTTTGTCCATATTTCTTACTCTGTTGGGTTGAGGTGTGCGTTACATACTGCATACCCTTCCAAAAATTCATGCTAATACTAAACCTGTTGTTCTATCAACTTTCTCGGTTTGTAGGGACAATTGTCCTTTATGGCTTTGTCCAGATTTCTTACCCTGATGAGTTGGGAAGTGTAACAAGTGATCTCATTCTATTTAAATTGCCGTATGGTAATTCTGGTGTGCAGGGGGCATGTGTATTGTGAGAGCACTGTTCTCAGACACACCACCTGCACTCATACACAGAACCATGTCTGTATTACAGCATGGCAGCACACCTTCATGAATATGCATTCTTGAAAGAAAGTTTGCTGAATCCATGCATTATACATCTTCTTCCTGTATCAGAACTGATATCACAGCATTGTTCCTGTGGTATAGATTCTAGATCTCAGAGCAATCCAGACAGTGTTCCTGTTGCAGAACATGTCTTAACTTCTGCTTCCATTCCCGATGATGTTCCTAATGTCTCCAAGGTTGAACATTCAGCAGAGACAGTCCCCGTTGCTAAACCTAATTCTAAATTCTATGTCACATGATTTAGTTGCATCTCCTGACCTAGTGTGAAATGCAAAGCAACCTTGGCATAACTGTCTATATGTATTTAGTTCTGAATAATTGCATGTCAAACAATTATCTTGAATTTATTGCATGTCACTCTATGTCATCAATGAAGTATGACTCATTTCTTAAAGACAAAAGATATAGCATAGGTATGTGTGTTGCACACTTAAGAAGCATTTCCAAAGTCAGCACATGATTATAAATAGCCAGAACATGCTAGCTTCAGTGCCATTTTGAGAGTGAAGCCAGAGAGTGAACATGTATGAGAAAGAATTAGTCTGTTTATACGTTTATCTAAGTTAAAGTTATTTGCCTCAATCCTGATGTGTTTGTACATAAAAAGCTGTTTGAACAAAATCCATGCATGTTCATCTGTTACATCCTGACTGGATCAACAACAGGTAGAGTTTCTATTCTCACTGCAGTCAGGTGTGTGTGTGTGTGTGTGTGTGTGTGTGTGTGTGTGTGTGTGTGTGTGTGTGTGTGTGTGTGTGTGTGTGTGTGTGTGTGTGTCCGTGTGTGTGTGTGAGCTGTTACTTGATATTACAGAGAGCATTTTACATCAGCATGTGGGACACTGTAATATTCTCCTCAAGAGACACTGCTGATGTCATTAGCTATAAAGTGTTGTCTGACACAATCCACATCCGACCTGTGTTGTGGTGCTTTCTGTAAAGTACTGAGTTCTGTAGGTTGTGTACTTAGGTATCTGTTCTATTCTCACTGCAGTCAAGTGTGTGTGTGTGTGTGTGTGTGTGTGTGTGTGTGTGTGTGAGGTCTTCCTTGATTTTACAGAAAGCATATTACACCAGCATGTGGGACACTGTTATATTCTCCTCAACAGACACTTCTGATGTCATCAGCTATAATGAGCCTGATCTGCAAGGCCATGGAATGTATCATCATGGAACTCATAAACAAAGACATTGGTAACCTCCAAACTCTGCATCCCACCCAGTTCGGGTTTGTGAAAGGCAGATCATGCCTCCTGAACCTGATCGACTACTTTGAAGCAGTCACCAAAGCCGTGGATGAGGGTAAGGTGGTTCACCCAGCCTATCTTGACCTCGCCAAGGCTTTTGACACCATCCCTCATTCTGGAATTATAGCTAAACTCACTAAACTAGGTATAAATCCCTATGTCACAAGATGTGTTGCCAACTGGCTTTCTGACAGAACCCACACTGCAAAAGTTGCAGACTCCAAATCTGACCTCAAAACAGTGACAAGTGGATTACCACAGGGTTCAATCCTGGGACCTCACCTGTTTGGTATCTACTTCTCTGAAGTACCGGCTAACACAGAAGGCCTCTGGCTAACGCAGTTGACAGATGACTGCAAACTAGGAGCCATAGTCAAGTCCCCAAATTATGTGGACATCCTACAAAAGGACCTCAGTGAGACAGATGCCTGGTGTCAGAGCCATGGCCTCAAGCTCAATGCCAAAAAGTGCAGTGTCATCCCCTTTGGTAAAAACTCTGTACCCATGAACTACCACATAGGCAGCAATCTACTTAACACTGAATGCATGATAAGAGAACTTGGAACCCAGGTGGACAGTAGGCTCTCCTTTGATAGTCACATTGCCACAGTAGTCAGGAAGTCCTTCTGTGTGGCATACCTCAACATAAAAGGGTTCTCATCCAGGAAAAAAGAGGTCATTGTTCCCCTCTACTTGCCACTCATTAGACCCATTATAGAATACAATGCCCCTTTTGGAATGTCCCTCACAAGACATTTGCAGCAGCTGGAAAGGCCACAGAAGTACCTCACAAAGAGGATTACTGGCCTCAAACAAATGCCCTACACTGACCGCCTCAAAAATCTCCAGCTTTACTCCGTAGCATATCGCCTACTCTGAGGTGATCTCTGCCTAACATATAAAGCTATGTCAAACCCAGAGCTGTTGGACATGCTACACCTAAAGAAATCCCAATCGCTCCGAGCTACATGCTCTAGGGACCTAAACCTTGTCACCACAATAAACAGAGCACTCTGGAGGAATAGATTCCTGTCTCAGACACTTTCTATACTCTGGAACAAGCTATCCATCTATGTCAAGCAAAGTTCTTCATTAGCACTCTTCAAGAAAAATCTTGATGAGTGGATGGGAAATAGGAAATACACCCCAGGGATTACTTCTGTGTCTCTGCTGGACAGTGGCACAGGAAAATAACTTTCTTGGGTGGCGTACGCTATGGAACCTTGCTGTCTAGGCTTATATAGGCCCTTGGACTGATAGCCTACTACCTACCTATGAACCTATGAACCTATAACAGTGTGGATTGTGTCTCACATACACACACACACACACACACACACACATATATATATATATATATATATATATATATATATATATATATATATATATATATATATATATATATATATATATGCCCATACTATATATATATATATATATATATATATATATATGCCAGGACTATATATGGTTACCCTCATGGAGTGTGGATGCGTCATAAAAGTTGTTGATACTGTGCATACAGGTATAGGAGTGTGCAGATGTGTGCCAGGACTGTGTGTGTGTGTGTGTGTGTGTGTGTGTGTGTGTGTGTGTGTGTGCGTGTGTGTGTGTGTGTGTGTGTGTGTGTGTGTGTGTGTGTGTGTGTGCAGACTCTTTTCTTATCACTGTAAATCACATATGTTATGCCAGAGGCATGGGATTACTGGTGGTATTATTCTGATAATGTCCATGATTGTGACTGGTACTTATAATGTTTTCCAAGAACCTTTACATGTGCCCACCTTGCTGGAGACCTCTGCTTAGAGTATATATCAGTTTGCACAGCTTCACAGTATGCAGCATACCGCAATTGTATGCCAGATCCCTGATAAATGTCCTCTGCATTATTTATGTAAGGATGCTCATCTCACACAGACCTCCTCCCCAGTGTTATATCACCTTGTGTGACAGTCACATAAAACACATTTGCACTGTACAGTCCTTGCTGTAACATATAGATATGTGACTGGTGTTGCTGCTACAGCCATCTTCCACTGACATGCTTTCCTCTGCTGTAGATTAGGTAGTTTCACCTGACCTCTTTCCCCATATTCATTCCTACAATTCATGGATGTGTCCATATTCAATACACCTACTTCCCCTGAGTGTTCATTTTACAGGACAATCCATGTTCTATTACAGATCATTTAAACACCTGCAGTATACATTGCCATGAATGGAATATCACAATACTCTGCATTGTAGGTAGACTGTCCTGTACTGTGTTTGGACCATATACTTTGCATTCATACCTCTCTACTGACTAGATATTCCCTGGATGTCCAGATGTGTTCCTTATCAAGTTTATGTCTTTCTGCCATATCACTGGGACAGGCTCAGGACTGATATGAGTCAGTATTGCATACTTTTAAGTTCATACTGCTTAACTGTCCTGATTTGTGCAGAATGTCCAGTTTTTGCCTCAAGTTTTTGATCTTTTCCTCATAACATTTCAGTTTTCTGGCAAATCACTGGCATGCCATTGCAGATTGAAGTCAGAAACTGATGGCATTGACAGCTATTTGAGTTTCAAACTTCATGTTATTCAGAAAGTGCAGGCTACTTTACAACCTATTATTCTATCAACTTTCTAAGTTTGGAAGAGCAATATTAAAAATCTGTCCCTATTTTTAGGCCTTTGCCCCCATTATTTATGGCTTTGTCCAGATTTCTTGCTCTAACAGGCTGAGCGTTAAGTTTGAGTTTCATTCTAACACATGTCTATGCAACACTATTTCTAGTTAAACATCCCCACAGTAAGTTGGCCTTTGTGCAGATCTGTTATACTAACAGATTGACATCTACCTGTGAAGACCTGGTGAACATTGTAGCATTTCTTGCTAATCCATGAACAGTAGGTGCTCTGCTTGGAAAAGAATAGATATCCACATTTGTTTACATGGTTTCCTGGCCAGCAACACTGTTGCCGGACATGAAACTTAGCCTAGATGTGCCGTTTGGCATTAATATGCATTGCGTACTGCCACTCACCGCACACCACCACTCAAACATGTAAACTCCATGTAGGCTTAATGCGAAGCCTACATGGAGTTTGTTGAATCTCAGGGATAGATTTTTCTTAAGTAAGACAGCCTCTTTATGCTTTACACGTGTTGTATGATGTCTTGTTACAGGTCTCCTTTATCTTACTGTATATACATTTTTTGTGGAGACTCCATTATATCTCAGTTTACCAAAACTCAAACGGGTCCATTACGCTCATTGTTATCTTTACATGACCTAAATTACTTTGACAGCATTCTTACAGAGACACTTTTCAATACAAAGCAGAAATCAAAAAAACATAATGAAGCAACTTAGAACAATAAGGCAAAGACACCAAGAAACGAAAGCATCTGTTGTAGTGAATGGCTGTTCTATTGATCTGTATTGTATATAGTCAACAATTCTCTTTTTAATTGGTAGTAGCCTGTTTCACTTTTATGAGATATCATTTTCTAATTTTTTTTATGTATGCTGTGTCTTTTTTCTCATGACCATGTTCCCTGGAGTCTTCCATTCTGTTTCGCACTTTATTTTTAGAACAAATACTAAACAGGAGGTCATTATGTTGAGAAACACAAGCAATTACATGTTTATTTATGCACAGACTTTGATAGTATTTGCCAAAAGGTTTCTAAACTCAAACCAACATATTTTTTTTCTTTCTCATCAGCTTAAAGTGATATTAAATGAGCTATCCAGTCAGCTGAAAAGCAAACACTAGTGACTGCATTATTTATGCAATTCCAAAATTCAAGTAGCATGACAGTTTTAACCTTTAATTGTTTTTGAATAAGAATATAAATTGATTGGATTTCTGTGGTTAACCGCACATATCCACATTATTTCAATTATGAAATTTACACTCAGTAATTTATTATTTTTTCTAGAGTGGATGTTGAAGCATGAATGCTTCATGTCAAAGTATTTTCACTGAGAGTTCACATCAGTAGAGAAGCTTTACAAAAAAAGTTATATTATTTACAAAATGTTGTCTTCATTTCTAGATGGAGAATAACAAAAGTCTTTTAGGCTGCAATGTTATGAAATCAACAAATGAATTATATATATATATATATATATATATATATATATATATATATATATATATATATATATATTTTTTTTTTATATGACTTACAAAGCTATGTCCAACTCGGAATTGATGGACATGCTCCACCTAAAGAAATCCAAGTCACTGTGAGCCACATGCTCTAGTGAGCTAAACCTCGCCACAACAATAAATAGAACATGCTGGAGGGATAGATTCCTGTCACAGAGACTCCCCATGCTTTGGAACAAAATTCCAAACTACATCAGGCAGAGCCCCTCACTAACACTCTTCAAGAGAAACCTTGAAAAGTGGATGGGTAACAGAAAATACACCCCTGGGATCACTTCATTGGCTCTGCTTGACAGAGGATCAGTTAATTAATCAATGGGGCGGCGAAAGACGACACACTCTGGCTAGGCTTATAAATGCCCTCAGGCAGATAGCCTAATACCTACCTATGAACCTATGAACATATATACTACTTTGGTTATATATACAGGATTGTATTGTAATTGTATGTTATTCTGAAGAAGTCCAACATATTAAATTGGATGAAAGCGCTAATTACTGGCTCTCAGTGTGTTTTTTCGACATTGCTATTGGATAATTCTGATCTTTACGAAGTTTTTTGGATATGTATATATATATATATATATATATATATATATATATATATATATATATATATATATATATATATATATAATATATAATATATATAAAATACTTCCAAAACTATTTCCATATGCATATGTTGACACCAGACTCCATTAACTAATTAACCGAACAGACACACATTTCTTACACTGTCATTATGACTCCTTATCTCCTCACAAGTTAGCAATGACACTCAGCCTTGCTGGTTCTTTACTTCTGCTATAATGACTTACCATGTGGTAGAAACAGAGTGTGAAATCAATTGTTGAGAGTGAAAGCTTTGTAGTCCAATTTAGAAATGACTGTATGCTGCAAGAGTGAGTTTTTCCAAGGTGCACCTACATCAGAGTTTTTTTATCAAACGAGTAGAATGCGAGGGAGGAGTGTGGAGCACACAGGATGGGAATCATTGAAGTTATTTAACTTGTTCACCTATATCTGATCGAAGCACAACACCTGTAAACTCACCTGCTTAGCTGCAGTTGCACAAAAAAATGCAAAGAACTTATGACACACAAGAACACATAGATTAGTGTTCCTCAAGCAGCAGCACCAGTGAACGAGTATGAAAAGCATTTACTTTGTAATGGACCATGATGGAAAAGACTTCACCCCTGTGCTTTCAACACCTATATTCTCAAACTACGGTCACAGCAGTAACGGCAAAGAAGAATTATTAAATAAATGTATCTATATCTATATTTATATCTATCGCTATAGCTATATCTGTCTCTATCTCTGTATATAGATAGATAGATATACCTGCAGATAATTTATATATATATATATATAGATATATATATATATATATATATATATAGATTCACTTCACTTGCTCGAAATACTGAAATCTCGACTTTCAGAATTTCGAGACCAAGTGAGCAAGAATCCACAATATCAAAGCTGCAAAAGAGCACAGATATTAAAATATTGAAACCTAGCACACTGAATATTCACAGAATGGAATATTCAGCAATGCCTTTATTACAATAAAGATATGTTCCACTGCATAGTACACCTCCCGACATTGATTAACACGTTGTGACATCCTCCACATAGAACTCCCGACACTCTTACATCCTCCTTAGATGCACGCCCAACACCATAACACAGACAGCAACATCCCCACAAATAGTAACATCCCCAAAGTGCAACAGTGCTCGTGAATACAGCAAGTGGAACAAGCACAAGTAAGTCTGATTACATCTTCAGTAGCCTAGCTATCTCTCAAAAAAGTCCAGTGTGCTGTAGCTGGCCTTATTTGCTAAGACATTTTCAAACTGGCAATGCCATTTAACTATATGCCTACATTTAGGCAGTGGGGCAGCACCATTAGCCATCCGAGCCCTCAGTTCCTCAACCCTGTCCTGCTCTCTAGCTAACACACCCATCAGTAGCACCAAATCAGCAGTCTTGTTCCCTAACAGACACTTAATCCTACGATGCCATGTCTCAACACTGTTGTGCGTGCAGGGAAGGAACCGGTTATTCAGCTCATGGATATTCCAGAAGGACACCGGGAACAAAGGTGGGACTCTACAGGATGTGGCTGTCCTTTTGGTGAACTTCTGTAACTTTCCCAGCACATACCATTCACTGAAGTACGTGAGCAGATACCTACCCTTGGTTGGGAATGTCTCCTTAAGTGCTTGAAAAGCCGGCAACACCTCCTCTTCCAGTAGGAACACCAAGGCCACAAGGGACTTCACCACCAATTGGAACCACATATTACTGTTATGCAGCAGACCCAAACCTAACTGTTGCACCTTACGACAGATATTCTGGCCAAAATGGAAAAGGCACCCTTTTGAGATAACGCCTTGTAAATTCAGCCAAATACTTTTCGTGGCTGCAATTTCAAAGTCAGTCAACACATATTTAAGACACCATTCAAAGCCATGCTGTGCTAGCAGTTCTAGGACACAATACCACATGCAGGATTTCAATGATTTCTTATTCATGAGGCAATACAGTAGTGGCACACATTTATGGAACCCACAATACTTGAGTAACCCATGGATACCATAAAGCTGATAGCATGTTAACCCTTTATAGAAGAATGTACCATCTATGAGCCAGATCGCTGCCGTACTTAGATCCAGTAGGTTTTGTGTAGTAGTGAATACTACTATGGTGGTGTCTGTTCTGGTATCAGACATTCTTTTAGTGACAAAAATCCCCATTCTGGTGGGATAGTCACTCACACTGATATCATCCAAGTGTAAGGCAGGGGCAGCACCTGGGGTTGTCACCTTTCTACGCACTCTACCAACCCTTTACAGTAGTGCCTTCCGTGTTGGCATATCTGATATTACATCTGTGGATGTGGATGCCAAAGCATCATCCACTATTAGGCATGGCATGTCCCGGGACATTGTAGCTCTAACTTTAAGCTCTGTACACATACTGTAGCATTCAATTTCTGCGGGGTCACTGTTATGATTATGGCAGACTGACTTTAGCAATCGTTCACCTATGGGTATGTCTCAGTGATGGCCCTACCTTTGCACTTCTGGGATGTCTTCCACTTAAAGCACCAGTACATTTTCTGCTTTAGGATCTGCTCATGGGTTAGGATGTATCCTTCCAGGAGTAATACAGGCTTCCCCTTTTGTGAGGTACTCAATGTATAGATATTCCCAAGCTGTCCTGGTGCCACAGGTGTGCTTTGCGCCATAGTGGGTTTAGTAGCTATTACAATGGTGTTTGTAGCTGTTGCATCAGTTTTACTCTCTAACATCAGTAGCTCAGTACTGTAGTGTTCCACTAGGCTGTGGGCTGTGTTGTCTCGTTCAAAATTTTAAATTTCGCGGTATCGGATCTATGATATTGTGGATTCTCACTCACTTGATCTCGAGATACTGAAATTCGAGATTTCACTATTTCAAGCAAGTGAAGTGAATTCATATATATATCTATATATATATATATATATATATATATATATATATATATATATCTGTAGTATTCCACAACAAAAGGACACTAGATCGACATCTGAAATGTTGATGCAAAAATGTCAAAAAAGGGAATGTTGATACATATTGTACATGCTGCATGGATTAACCTCAAGGCAAGTGAAACCAAAAGCAATTGTTTTTGCAGAAAGGAAGCTCCCCAAATGTAAGGGGCTACAGCCCACATCCCCTGCTAATTATATGCAATAACTTTGAGATTGTACAATTCCCAAGAAAAACTAATATTTCCCTACCCAGATATTGTCAGTCTCACGCAGATGTTGACCATCTGTTTTGATGGACCAAATGGTGTCAGCCAAACATACATTTATCTAAAGTCTACTCTAGGAAAGTTAAGCAACCCATTTATATATATATATATATATATATATATATATATATATATATATATATATATATATATATATGTGTGTGTGTGTGTGTGTGTGTGTGTGTGTGTGATGTGGGGATTTTTGTATAGACCATAGAAATCAATAAATATATTGCTACAATGTCTAAAGTTCAGATAAGTAGAAGGAAACAATGCATTTTGCAATACTTAGAAGTTTGTGCAGCTTAAGGGAACCCAAAGACAATACTTGAAAAATGTCAAGTTTAAAATGTGTTTCAAGTGTTTTAGTAGAGAAATCAAAGTATGCAGATTAATGGATTCTAGCTTATTGACCTAAGTCCTTATCATGCATGTAACTGGAGTTTAAATGCTACTTTTTTTTAGACCACATCTTAGAATAAACTATATTTTGGTTTCATATCTGATAGGGAACACTGAAGATAAAGATGCAAGAAAAAGATACTGATAAGGTTTACATTAATAATTTGAGACAGCTGAGTGAAACAATTTCCTGTTACTCAAGTGTGATAACTATCATTTGTAAATAACTACAGTGGATCACAGGAACAGGTGTAATGAGATCTCACAGTTCACATCTTGACAAATTACATGGCGTTCAGGTATTATTTCTCTCATGTCCTGAGCTTACTGAAATTGTTCAAGTAGTTAAAGGCAATATAAATTATAACTTATCCATGCAATCAAAGGCTATAAAAATCTAAATTACACATGCAGTCAAATGGTTATTTACCTGGGTCTTCTAAACTTGTATCACAGTTGTTGCTGATATTGAGAAACACTACATTACATTTTATTAACACTTTAGTAAAACCTGTATTCCTATATTTGGCAAAGCAATAAGTCCATTTGTCTAATTGTAACAATTTTAATTCAAACCTAAGGTGTTAGTTAAAGTAAATACAGCTAAACTGCCAAGGAAATTCTTTATTTTCTTGCTGATTTGAAATGTCTGGAACAGAGTGCTGTGATGAAGGATATGGTGAGAAACAAATTAAGTACCAAGAGGTAATAAACAATTTGTTCTAGATGTGAACAACACTCTTGAATGAGTATTAGTAGCAGAAAGATGTTGCAAGTATTAAAATAATGGAAAACCCAACTCCAAACATTCAGGAGGGGGGAGAGAGAGAGAGGGAGACAGACAGATGGAGAAAGAGAGAAAGAGAGAGAGACAGACAGACAGATTGAGAAAGAGAGAGAGAATAAGAGATAGGGAGAAAGTAAATGACAGCTGCAGATTTACCTACCTCAGTCTAGAAGCCAGGTGTTATCTTTTAATTCTTGTAAACATAAGTATTCAAATCAGCTAAACTTAAATAGTGTATTGACAATGTTTTTCTCTGAATTTGCTGAAGGAGAAAAACAAACAAAAAATAAAACCTTACATAATGCACTCAGAACCATTTCTTTAAAATGCATGTTCCTCTTATAACAAGAGTATAAATGAGACAGTACCTTACAGCTTCTCAGCCAAAGTCTGTATTTTTTCTTTTTTTATACAATTAAGAAACTCTGTATAACTCATTAGAGCATTCCATAGTATGAACTTAAATTCACCAAAGCAATATTGCAGGTACTCATAGTTGTGCCATTTCTTACACTGATCAACATCTTATAAAAGTTCATTAGTTTTTGTTCACTTTTACCTGCAGTAAATTGCAACCTCTGTATTGTTTTCTTTTCTGTGTGGCATGTGTAGAAAAACAGTCTTGTGATGTACACAGATGCACTGTCATTTTTTAAGGACTCAATGATATATTTATAATACCTTATATTTTTCATGACTTTTGCTTTCATAAGTTGTGGGTGCAAGTCTCTCTATTGTTTATTTTTTGTATGGCACTCTATATTTTAGGATATGTTTTTCATCAAATTATTTCTTATCTATGTTTGTTATCTGTCTGGCCTTAGGTAAACTGGCACTCTATGTGAAAAGGCTCCATGGGCCCCTCCTCCTGCCCAGTTTGTCTTATTATTCATTTTTTTCCTGCAGTTACTCATTCATTCGACATGTAAATGCAACTGTACTCTGATAACTGTGAAGGAAACATTTGCATTAAGCTGGGAATCTGGGGGTGGAAAGTCCTTCATAAGCCACAAGAGCTTTTAAATGCTCTGAGGTGCATTTTACAGTTTCACAAACAGCTTTTTCATCAAATGAATACCTAAACAAAAATTATGATCAAAGACAGAAATTTACCCTTACTCTTCAAGTTTGCAATTTTTCTACAAACTTTCATCATAGGTTCATAGGTTCATAGGTAGGTAATAGGCTATTGGCCCAAGGGTCTAAGTAAGCCTAACCAACAAGGTTCCCTGGCTTACGCCACCCAAGAAAGTTATTTTCCTGTGCCCATGTCGAGCAGAGCCACAGAAGTGATCCCCAGGGTGTATTTCCTATTTACCATCCACTCATCAAGATTTTTGTGAAGAGTGCTAATGAGGAACTTTGCTTGACATAGATGGGTAGCTTGTTCCAGAGTATGGGAAGTCTCTGGGACAGGAATCTATCCCTCCAGCATGTCTTGTTTATTGTGGCGACAAGGTTTAGGTTCTTAGAGCATGTAGCACAGAGGGACTGGGATTTCGTTAAGTGTAGCATGTCCAACAGCTCTGGGTTTGACATAGCTTTATATGTTAGACAGAGATCACCTCAGAGTAGGTGATATGCTACGGAGTAAAGCTAGAGTTTTTTGAGACGGCCAGTGTAGGGCATCTGTTTGAGGCCAGTAATCCTCTTTGTGAGGTACTTCTGTGGCGTTTCCAGCTGCTGTAGATGTCTGGTGAGGTACGTTTCAAAAGGGGCGTTGTACTCTATAATGGGTCTAATGAGTGTCGAGTAGAGGGGAACAATGACCTCTTTTTTTCCTGGATGAGAACCCTTTTGTGATGAGTTGTGCCATGTAGAAGGATTTCCTGACTACTGTGACAATGTGATTATCAAAGAAGAGACTAGTGTCCACCTGGGTCCTAAGGTCTCTTATCACACATTCGGCATTAAGTAGACTGCCACCTATGTGGTAGTTCACGGGTACTAAGTTTTTACCAAAGGGGTGCACTTTTTGGCATTGAGCTTGAGGCCATGGCTCTGACACCAGGCATCTGTCTCAGTGAGGCCCTTCTGTAGGATGTCCACATCATTTGGGGACTTGACTATGGCTCCTAGTTTGCAGTCATCTACGAACTTCTTTAGCCAAAGGCCTTCTGTGTTATCCCGTACTTCAGAGAAGTAGATACCAAACAGGAGAGGTCCCAGGACTGAACCCTGTGGTACTCCACTTGTCACTGGTTTGAAGTCAAATTTGGAGTCTGCAACTTTTACAGTGTGGGTTCTGTCAGTGAGCCAGTTGGCAACCCATCTTGTGGCGTAGGGATTTATACCTAGTTTAGTGAGTTTAGCTATAATTTCAGAATGGGGGATGGTGTCGAAAGCCTTGGTGAGGTCAAGATAGGCTGTGTGAAACACCTTACCCTCATCTACGGCTTTGGTGACTGCCTCAAAGAAGTCAATCAGGTTCAGGAGGCATGATCGGCCTTTCACAAACACGAACTGGATGGGGGCCAGAGTTTGGAGGTTACCAATGTCTTTGTTTATGAGTTCTGTGGTGATATGTTCCATGGCCTTACAGACCAGGCTGTTCCTAAATGACCAAGACTACAGTGAAATAACTGCAGTGAATTAAACTGAAGGCTTGGGGCTGTTAGGCCCCCAGAAGCCACTGAATTTCTGAAATGCATTTAGAGATTTTTTAAAAATCTTTTATGCAACTATGGCCTGAACAACCCCTAAATACAACACAAGCCCCAGCTTTGCAAGGGTCTATGTTTGGCCATTGAATGGGATAACCATTGAACAGCTGAACATCAAACAATAAGCATCGAAAGTTCACTCACAAACTTTCATTTAATTGACAAAGTAAGTGACTACATTTCCAACACTTCCTGGTCTCACACACGGAAGTGTTTCAAACCCACCAAGGTGGGGGGCTTTCCCCACACACCCCTTACTATGTATACCAACTCAAAGACTGCACTACAGTGGAGAAAAGGGGTTTAAAACACTTCCATGTGCGAGGCAGGGAACTGCTGGACAAGTAGTTACTTACCCTGTTGATGAAATGAAAGTTTACTGAGTGAACTTTTGAGGCTTATTGTTTGATATTCAGCTATTCGATGGCTAGCCCATTCGATGGCCGATAATAGACTGATTTTGCAACCTCTGACAACATGGCTCAACAGTCTCATCCTATCTGTTGCCAGTCTGATTTTAGTAGGAGTTCTAAGACAGTGGCACAACTGTCTTATTTTTACCAACTGTTCGCTACTTCTGTCAGTTGGTAGCACAACCTGCAAGAGATGTAAATATTTAACAAACATAGAAGCAGTTTCTCTCACTTCAGCCCATTTTGAGTAAGCATCATATCTCCAGAGCCACGCATCAATAACAACACACTACTAGACCCACAAAGCATTCTGAGACTGTAAAGAAAAGTTTGCCAAAGCCTCCAAGAACTTAACAGTAAGATATCTCATCTTCAACCTCACAAAGCAGCACCTACTCCTTCTCCATTCACACACATTGCAAATCCACAAAACTTGTGCAGGAGTCATTATCAAAGCAGGCATAAGTTCATAAGGCCCACCAAATCTGCTTTCATGCAGGACAATATTTTAGTCATATATGACTCAGTAGTTAGGCATACAGATTCCATAGTCTCTAGCCTGGACAAGAACAGGGTAACTGTGAGTTGTTTGTCCAATGCCAAGATTTGTGATGTTACAAGGGTCATAAAGTCCTTTGAGCAGACAAATTTGACTATGTCCTAGTAGTTGCCCATTTGGGAGAAAATGACATGAGAAGCTCCATCCTCAAGGACATGCAGAGAGTCATGATGGGACTTACTATGTATGTTTTAGAAGCAGGAAAGGCACTGGTCTTGTGTAGTATCCTGCTTTCCCCAAAAATGATGCCTAGATACAAAGACAAGATAATTGCCATTAACAATTGGCTAAGCAGTTGGTGTCATTTTAAGGGAATTCAGTATGTGTCAGCCTGGGATGATATGGTAGATACAACATTTTGTTTTTGCCAAGGATTGCATACACTTGTCATAACAAGGCTTCTGCGTACTAACTAAACCATTTGCTGCCCCCAGAGTGCTTTTTTTTAGGCAGACTTCCACTACTGGTCATTCAAATACAGTAAATTCAAACTCAAATGTGGACAAAAACAAGGTGGCACTAATCAAATCTAGGAGTCTAAATATTTTATTTATTTATTTATTGCATTTGTTAACCGGGAAGATCCACTAGGCCTAGGTGAGCCCATTTTCAGTGGAAGCCCAGGGAGAAAAGCTCCACATACAATTAACAAGTCGATACATGTACTAATACATACAGAGTTAGCAGATTTTATACAGTAACAAGCTGGACATACCTTAACAAGCTAGGTAAAAAATACAAATACATACCAGAACTAACAGGTATTGTACAGTAACAAGCTAGGGCATAGTATGAGCAAAAGGTTTAGATAATTTATATACATACTACCCAATTACTGCAAAGCAGCAAAAAGTTCAGATTAATTATATACATACTACCCAATTACATTATGCAAGTAATTAGCATTGTTAGAGGACTTTATGCAAGAGAAAGTCAGCATAGGGGTTATAGATTACTAAGGGTATAAACATGTGTGATGACAGATTTTAGATATTAACTATTAGAGATTTTAGGTGCAAGTAGAGGAAGTTGTAAAGGCAGAGTGATGGCTCTTGTGGTTAGTAATGGAGGTGAGAGATAGACAGAAGACAATGAAAGATAGCCTGGAGTGATGAAACTGGCATGGCAATTGGGGTTTGTTTGCAGAGAGAGTTAGGTGACAGAATCAGATAGAAATATATCAGAACTTGAGGCCCTCAAGCAACTCAAATGCATTCTAATTTGCATATTTTCTGAAACATGGCTTCAGTGCAATGACAGCATTCCCTGTATACCTAGGTTTAACACCTATTCTGACTTCACACCCTTGGGAAACTAATAGTGAGTATCTATAGTTATTAGAAAGACCATTGCCTCACATCAGATTACCAACATCCCTAACTTAGAGCTAGTGGAGATCCAAATCACCCTGAAAAAATCTAACTATGACTTCCTACAGATCCCCATCAACGTTGTCCAAAGATCACAAACATTATCTCAACACCAATAAGGCATTAAATATCAAACAAAGTACCTTTTTACTAGGGGACTTCAATTACTAAAGCATTGATTGGCATACTTACATCTTTAAAAATAGTTAATACTAATGTGGTTGAGAAAATGTTAAAATTACCCACTAAAGACTCTACTATCCTTGACCTGGTCCTTACTAGAGTAGCTCCTTCTTGCAACCTACTGTGCATCTCCTAATCCATTGTTAAGTTTGTCCACAAATCATTCATCTTCTCTGTCAGATCCAGTCGTACCACTCCATAATCAAATGAGATCATCTTTAGTGACTTCTCAAAGGAAACCTACTTCAACTTGTAGAAGACCTATGCAAAATTCTCAGCAATCCTTTGCAAATGGACCCAACTGACAAGGCTGTTGCATTCAGCTCTGACTTTAGCATTACCTGACCTGTTGCATATTATGGTCAGTGCCCATCCACCCTAAATATACCTGTAAATCCATGAATAAGCCTCTTTGGTGCAGCTTCCACATTAACAAACTATGCAATAAAAGAAGGAAAATAATAAAGTTTCTTACCTCAAGACTGTACTGAAATATGTCAGCAAGGGACTTAAAAACACTATTAGAAAATGTAAATTAGAGCATGAACTTAAGGTTGCTGCAGATTCCAAAGGAAACTACACCTTTTTTAGTTATGCCAGAAAATTAAGGAATAATGTCCAGCACTGCAGTGAGCTCATCCATAATAATAATATCCACTCTGGCCTCAAGACTATATCTAAATATATTAAAAGACAGATTTACTGCTAACTTTACCTCTCCTATCCACAGTGCTGACCCCACTATCCCTGGGAATTTTGTTTGTTCCTGTAATCACCCTGGGACAAGTCTTAGAATCTGCGACAAAGGCTAAAAGGAATACTTCCATGGGAGTGGACAACATATCACACTGCATTGCTATCAGTGTAAAGCATGCACTATTAGACCCTCTACTGAAACTGCTCAACTTCAGACTATCTACAGTTTTTGTTCCTGAGGCCTGGAGAACAACCACTGTAACTCCCCCCATACAATGGTGTCCCATCTAAAGATCCTGGTAATTATAAGCCCATCAGCATCACTAAGCTTATATACAAAACCGATGAATGTATTATAGAAGAATTATCTATGCAAACATAGGCAACTTATCTGATCTGTATTCCAATCAATTTGGTTTAGTGAATGGAAGACTCTGCTTAAACCTAGAAAGATTATTTGAAAAGGATACACGAGCTGTGAACAGTAGTCATTCTGTAACTGCTTCTTATCTCTACCTGACAAAGGCATTTGGCATTATTCCCTAGGCTGGTAATACTGAAAAATTAAACAATATTGACATAAATATTTACATTGTAGACCTATCCATCCATCCGCAACCCCCTTTTCCCATTTTGCACATGGGATCGGGGTGTCACTTCAACAGTGACAATCATTTTGAGCCACTAGATTGCATAATTTCCTATCAGAATGTAAAATTGTAACTAAATGAGAGTCACAAGTATCACTTCAAGGCCCCCCTGTTTGGCATTTATTTTACAAACATCCAAGCCAATATCCCAGAAGTGTGGCTGACCAGGTTTACTGATAACTGCAAACTGGGTACTGTTATTCATCTACTGTTACAAAACAACGTCAGCAAGTGCTGAATATGCGGATAAATAGTGCATCAAAAAAATATCTCAAACTAAATGAAAAAAGTGCAGCAAAGTAGCATTTTCCAGAAAGGTCGTTCCCACCTTATATGTTAGAAATAGTATTCCTTTTCAGACAGCTGCAGTCATAAGATACCTAGGTACTTATGTGGATAGCTTTATCTAATTTATCTTCATGGTCTTAACACAGTCAGAAAATCCTTCTATCTGGACCAGTTAATTTCTAAGAAAATATCTTCAAGATACAAAAAAGTCATGTTACCACTTTATTTGTCCCTTTTCAGACCCCTCATTGAATACAGTTTCTCATTTAGTATGTGCAAATCAAAGTATATCACTCAACTGGAAAGGCTGCAAAGATTTCTAACCAAGAACATGAAAGGTCTTAAATCATTCGGTTACCCTGATAGATTTACCATGACTCTCCTTAAACTCAGTAGCCTACAGGTAGCTGCAAGGTGACCTGTGTCTCAGTTTTTGAGCCATAAAAGACCCAGTCCTATCTGACCTCCTATTTCTTTGCAAAACAAGTGTATCTACAAGCACCCACACTAAGGACCTAAATCACACCAGCAAATAAACAAGACTACACTGGAGAGGTAGGTTTCTAACTTAAGATATTCCAAGCCTATAGAATAAGTTACCACTACAGGTCAAACAAAGTACTTCTTTACTACCATAAAGGCTAGTTTTGAGGACTGGATGTATAGATACACATTTATCATGTCCTATGCTGTACTAATAAGTGCTTGAAAAAGGGTGGTAAGAACTTTTTTGTTTTTTTAAAGGTGTATATGGTTAGACATCTTAAGATCCCTGTGCCTGTTTGCCTAGTATATTTCTATGTGCACTTGTACAATATGCAGATGGCTCTGTTGTCAATTGCTCTACCAAGACCGTATCTCAACTTCAACAACTCACTCAAGAGCCCTTCTCCTCAAATGAACAAAAGATGTTGTTTATCATTTCTTCAGCCAATAAGACCAAAACTGAGGTGGGATCAAACACAAAGCTTCTGTGGGTAATAAAATAGATGCCAAACTTAAATTCAGTCACCTTATAAAAATAATATTGAAGAAAAAACAATCAAAATTTGGCAAAAAAAAACAATCAAAACTTGATATCCTGTACAGGGTCAAATCTTACCTCACAGACTCTGCATTAACAAATATTCACTACTCACTTCTACATGCTTCCCTGTATTTACTAATCTGTAACTTACTCATAAAAAGAAAAACAAAAATTAGCATTCTGAAACTCAGTACTTAAAAAAAAAATCTAAAAGAAAACTGATCATAAAAGTGTCTCCTTTCCCATAGTAAAAATCCGGTAATGTGAACATTCAATTAAGCCTGTTTTCTGCAAAGTCAACCCGTGTTTCTGAAGTTCAATGAAGTGGAATTTCAGTGATAATAGGTAGATCCATAAATATATATCTATCTATCTATCTATCTATATATATATATATATATATATATATATATATATATATATATATATGTATATATAAAGAGAGAGAGAGAGAGATAGAGATATAGATATGTGTCCTGTTCCACTTCAGCAAATCATATCAGTAATCAATCAGAAGTGCTTCTATAAATGACATTTGTTTTCATAAGTCACCTATGATTGATCACTGAACTAGCACACTTAGGAAGGAAGATGAGTAAGGACAGGTGCAGGGGCTCTTGTGTGTGTGTGTGTGTGTGTGTGTGTGTGTGTGTGTGTGTGTGTGTGTGTGTGTATGTGTGCATGTGTGCATGTGTGCGTGTGTGTGTGCATGTGTGCGTGCGTGCTTGTGTGAGTGTGTGTGTGTGTGAATGGGGGGCGGGGTAGATGCCACTAGCTACACAAGCAGCAGATTGCTTCCACAATGTGCAAGACAGTGTGTGTGCGTGCGTGCGCGCATATGTGTATGTGTCTGTGTGTCTGTGTGTGTGTGTGTGTGTGTGTGTGTGTGTGTGTGTGTGTGTGTGTGTGTGTGTGTGTGTGTGTGTGTGTGTGTGTGTTTACCCAAGCCTCAGAAAGAGAATGCTGCTTCCTAGATTGTGAGGATGGGTGAATGGGGGGTAGATACCACTGGCTACACAAGCAGCAGATTACTACCACAGTATGCAAGTCAGGAATGATCTGCACATCATGGTAGTAAATGCAATTCAGAGACCTACAAATTAGCCGGTAATGAAATCTTGCCTCATCACATCTAACACTTGTGTGAATTGCAAAGGGCACTTTGTGGGAGAAAGACTTTTCTAGAATGAGCTGTATGGCTCCTGCTAGGCACTTTAATGAATTACCAGGATTGTTATAATATGACACTTTCTATAATTAAATGCAAACAGTATCCATGAGTGAGTGGCAGTTATTCTGATCATGTAATTAATACAGATGTCTATATTTTTTCCTTAAAAGTAATGTATAGTTATTGTGCCATCTCCCTCCCCTGTGCCTTTCTGCTGTGTCATATCAATGTATGCAAGCTGAACCACTGTACCTTGCATGCCCCAGTCACTCTGCCTTTCATTGTATCACAGCTTTTTAATTACAGCATTGAATGCAGAAAATTCAGTGCTGCAATTTAGATGCACTGAAGCAGTAGCACTTTGCAATGGGTGTGCTTATAAGAGAAGTTAGCTACAGTCTGCAAGCTGGCATATAGTTAAAAATGACCTGAGTATTACTTCTCTTATAAGAACTGTCCAGCAAGAGATCACAAGTTCTAAAGAGAAAGAAGGGACATCATTGAGCTGAGAGGATGATGACTGCTCTCATAAAAGCAGAGTGTGCATAGATCTCAACTTCTCTGCTCATGATTTCCAGAAAAAGACACATATAAAGCAGTGCCAATTTTAAATATTATTCTAATTCACTTAAAAAGTCAATAGAGCAACATGCTTCTCTTGACCTTGAATTTTCTAGACAACAGAAGGTATGAAAGTAATAGGTTCATATATACGTACTAGGCTAATGGCCCTGGAGCCTTTACCAGCCTAGCCCATAGAAGTGCCCTGGCACTGTGCCATTCAACTTCAGTTCTCAGTGCCTCTATCAAGTAAAGCCACAGGAGTGATTCCCGGGGTGAACTTTCTATTTCCCATCCACTCATCAAGATTTTCTTTGAAGAGGGCCAGTGAGGTGCTCTGCTTGACATGTATGGGAAGTCTATTCCAAGGAATGGGCAGTTTCTGAGTTATGAACCTGTCCCTCCAGCATGTTCTGTTGAGTGTGATAATGAAGTTGAGGTCTCTGGAGCGTGTGGTGTGGAGGGATTGGGATTTCTTTAGATATAGCATTTCTAACAGATCTGGGTCAGACATGACTTTGTAAGTCCAGCAGAGATCGTCTCTTGGTAGACAATATGAGACAGAGAATAGCTGGAGTTTTTTGACTCTGTCCATGTAGGACATGTGTTTAAGGCCTAGGATCCTCTTCATGATGTACTTTTGTGGCCTTTCCAGCTGTTGCAGATGTCTAGTGAGGTACATGCCAAATGGGGCATTATACTTTATGATTGGTCTAATGAGTGAAGAGCAGATGGAAATGATGACCTCTTTCTTTTTGGATGCAAAACTCTTGGTAATGAGATGTGCCACATAGAAGGACTTTCTGACCACAGTGGCAATGTGGTGGTCGAAGGAGAAGTTGCTGCCAATCTGTGTCTCCAGATCTTTTATAATGCCTTCAGAGTTCATTGGGCTCCCATCAATGTGGTAATTAGTGGGAACTGAGTTTTTCCCAAAAGGGATGATGATACATTTTTTGGCATTAAGCTTAAGGCCATGGTTTCAACACCAGTCATTGGTCTCAGAGAGGGCTTTCTGTAGGATGTCTGCATCATTTGGGTAGTTAATAATGGCTACCAGCTTGCAGTCGTCTGTGAACTTGGTCAGCCAAAGTCCGTCTGTATTGGCTTGGACTTCTGAGAAGTAGATGCCAAACAGGAGAGGACCCAGGACCTATCCCTGTGGGACTCCACTCATGACTGGTCGGCAGTCTGACTTGGAATCCACTACTTTCACACTGTGGATTCTATCTGTGAACCAATTTGCAACCCATCTAACGATATGGGGGTTGATGCTTAGTTTTGTGAGTTTATCAATAACTCCTGAGTGAGGAATGGTATCAAAGGCCTTGTCCAGATTGAGATAGGCTGTATGAACTGCCTTACCTTCATCCACAGCTCTGGTGACTGACTCAAAGAAGTCAGCCTGGTTGAGCAGGCATGATCTACCTTTCACAAAACCAAATTGCATGGGATCTAGAGTTTGGAGATTCCCTATATCCTTGTTAATTAGGTCCATGATGATGCACTCTATAACCTTACATATCAGACGTGTCAGGTTAATGGGGCAATAATTTCCAGGGTCTGTAGTCACCCCTCCTTTATGGAGAGGGATAATTGTAGCAGTGTGCCATTCGGTAGGGGCAAGGCCTGAGGTGGGGCTGTGAGTGAACAGGGCACACATATGTGGTGCCAGTTCACTTTGTAATTCATGTAGAGCACAGCCAGGGATATTCTCGGGTCTCATGGAAGCTGTATTCTTGGCCTTGGACAATGCAGCTTTAACCTATGCTGCAGTAATGCTGGGTGCCTGGCATTCTTCCGATATTGAGATTTGTCCTTTAGGGCAGTAGAGAGGGGTAAAGTTGGCACTGAATCTGTCAGCCAGTATGTTGGCAATATCTGTTGGCTCAGTATAGGAAGTACCATTCTGCAGTAACTCAGAGCAAATCTGGATATTGCCATGGAGATTATTGATATAACTATAGAAGGCTTTGTGATTGATTTTAGTGTCTGCCACAATTCTGCCTTCATAGCTGGCTTTGGAGGTTTTGATGAGGGATTTCAACTTTTTTTGAGGCTAATAAGGGAATTTTTCCAGTCTTGGGACTTCATCTTTTTCTGCAACAGTTTCTTCCTTCTGTTGCAGAGTTTATTAATAGCAGGTGACCACCAGATTGGCTTCCTTTTTTTGGAGGAGAGCGTCTTGGTTCTGTTGGGTATGGCTAGTTCCATGCATTTATGTACGTGTTTGTACAGTGTATTGGTGTATGATTCAGCAGTCATGCATCAATTTTCCATTGTCATGGGTGCCATGAAGTTAGCCACCTCTGTTCTTAGGAGTTCAAAGTCAGCTTTGGAGAAGTTTTTCATGGTGGATACATGGGTGGGAGGTGTGGGTGAGATGTGTATTTCCATGGTGATTAGTTTGTGGTTGGCTCTAACCAGGGAGGAGTTGACTATTGGTGTAGAGCAACGGCTGCTCATGTTGATAATAACCAGGTCAAGGATGTTGCTTCCTCTAGTGGGGATAAGAATGAGCTGGTCCAGGGCATTGGAACTGATTAATTCCAGGAAGCATTGGGCCAGTGCATCGGTGCTTGAGTAGTTTTCCCTGTTTTCTGTGCTGGAATAAAAACTTGGTAATTAATATATCTAGCTTTTCTTTAACTGATGCACAAGCCTAATTGTTAAATAGAGGCCTGAACTTTATTCCAGCACAGAAAACAGTATTAACTGATTTATTAAAAGAGCTGAAGTTATTTTCTCGTAACCTAACACTTAAAACCATGTTTAAAAGAAATGTATTTGATAATATGTTTAAACAACCTAGTGCCTTTGTACCCAAGATACATCCCACAGTTGAAACTTTCACAAATGTGTGTGAACATGAAATTAGAGAGATGCATGCTAAAAATCTTCCACCTAGATTTTATAACTTGAGTAAATCAGAAACTGAAGCACTGTCAGAACTAAAGGATTCTCACAGCATTGAAATTAGGCCTACTGACAAGGGGGGGCAGTGTAGTAGTAATGGATAAGGTTTTTTATTACAAGAAAATGATGGAACTTTTGAATGATACAGATACTTATGTTGAACTAAATGAGAGACAAGTACAAGGTATAATTGACAGGATATCTGTATATATTTTTGACTTATTGATTACTAATTATGTATCAGAGGAATTGTTTGACTACTTTCAGATAGAACATCCAACTATACCCATTATTTATGGTCTACCTAAAATTCACAAAGACATCACACAGCCTCCTATGAGACCTATTGTATCCAGTAAAGGATGGGCCACAGAAGCCATCTCAATTTATATTGAACAAAATTTACAAATAGTCCTAAAATCATGTGAGACTATACTAAGGGATACAAAGGCATTTCTGCGACTGTTATATAAGAAGACCAGGAATATTAATAGAAATAATATGTTTGTGACAATGGATGTCACTTCACTGTTCACAGTGATACCGAATAAATGGGGTATTGAGAAAATACGTGATATTCTGACCTTGAAACAAGTTTTTCAAAGCACTAAGATTAATTTGATATGTGAGTTGCTTGATATTGTCCTAGAAAATAATGTCTTTATATTCAATGACAAGTTTTATCTGCAGAAAGTTGGTGTAGCAATGGGCACGGCTTGTGCTAACAGCTACGCCAACTTAGCATTGGCTGCATGGGAAAAAGATCATGTATTAAGTGCTAGCAATAAATATGCTAGCAAAATTGTATGGTATATACGTTTTGTAGATGACGTCTTCCTGTTATGGGATGGTACTAGTGAAGAGTTGCAAGAGATGGTGGAGTACTTACATAGCACCATTGAATTTTTAAGATTCACTAGCCAACATTCCAGGGACTCTATTGAGTTCCTAGATGTTTTGGTTAAGAAGACAGCGTTAGACGAACTTACAACAGGGATGTATAGAAAATCTACATGGAGAAATAGTATCTTACATAAGACTAGTATGCATCCAACATTTGTACACAAAAATGTAGTGAAAGGACAATATATGAGAATAAGCCGCTTACATAATACAGATAAAGGCTTTGTGAAGACAATGACTATATTAGAGAAAGACTTCTTAAACAGAGGTTATAGTAAGAAAGACATAAATGAAAGCTCTAAATATACCATTGAAAATAGGGATGGGAGATGTAAACCGCTCTTCTCAAATACTATAGAAGATGTTAAAAGCAAGGAAGGTCATGATTTTAAAGTTAGATTCCCTTTAACTTATTCAAGTGACATCAGAAGGTTCTGTAATATTTTTGAGAAGAATTGGAATGTTTTATTGTCGGATCCTGACTTGAGAGAATTGTTAGAAGACAGACCCAGCTTTTCTTTTAGAAATAAGAGGTCCTTAAAAAGGCAACTATGTTACAAATCCAGAAACAATGAAAGAATGATCCTATCTGATAGGCAGGGGACTTTTCCTTGCAGAAATTGTACAGCATGTGACTATTTATATAATAAATCTACATATAAACTTCCTACACTAGGATTTATAATTGATATAGATTTTTATGCTGACTTCAGAACACAACATTTGGTTTATTTCAGCTTCTGCACTGTCTGTTATGCTTTTTATATAGGCAAAACCAATAGGTGTCTAAAGGAAAGTATCCTTGAACACCTTAGAGATATAAGAAATAAAAAAGGCACAAGTGCTTTAGCAAAACATGTGGAAGAAGAAGATAGGAAACATATTTTTAATTTCATGGTTTTAGAAATAATAAATAAAAGTAAGAGGGGAGGTGATATAAGGAATAAGGTAGAGGAAGCCGAACAAAGATGGATTTTACTACTTCAGGCAGATAGGTCTCCTGGATTGAACAATGCTGTTTCCTTGAAACCTTTTTTAAAATCCAGACCACTAAAACATTAAGTAATATGGATTATTACATAAAATGTCTTATATGTATATTTTATTTCATCTTATGCAGAATATAAAGCAAATTAATGTACTGATGTATGCAATTTTAATTAGTCTATGTCATAGTTCTATATGTGTTTTCATTGGTTGAACCATATTTTAAATACCAATGTTTTAACTGTTTTTATGAGTCTGAAAAAGCAATCAGCTAACTTAGATCGCAAAAGCGCTTACTCTTGTTTAATAAAGTGGTGTGAAACTGCAAGTGAACCGTTTCCTACCTTGACTACTACATCTCAGTTACAACTTTTGGTTTTATAAAGGGCACTACTGTGAAGCTGCAAGTGATTTATTTCCTGACGTGGATTATTCCATTTTTATCTTCAGCTGTGGTCTAACCATTGGACTTTTCATATTTTTTCACTTGAGGTGTATACCAGGCGTTTATCCAGCTTTTGTTTTCTTTCACGTGTTTCTGTGAAGATCATATCTACTTAGAAAAACTGTCTATAGAGTCACCATGAGTCTCAGTTGACTCAACAGCACCTAACAACAACATACTAGCTACTACTAATTTCCAGAGACCCACAATGGATATATTAGGGCTGTCACAGACATCAGCCTCAAGAATATTACATCACTTTTTAAATGAAATGCATCTACATGTAAGGGATAGCATCTGTTTCCTAATTACCCCACAGGAGAGAGGAAGAACCATAAAGGAATTCTATGCAGCAACACACTTGCCTGAAGTGTTGAGGGCCATAGATTGCACACATAGAAAAGTCCCACCTAGGGAACAGTGGAGGAGGTACATCAATAGAAAAGGTTTACACTCTGTAAACTGTCAGGTTGTCTGTAATGCCCAAGGAGTTATCTACAATGTCTGTGCAGGTTTCTCATGCAGTTTCAATGACTCACATATATATCACACCTGCAGTCTGTACACCATGTTTGCTAAAGGTGATATTCCTTTAGGGCGCCTAGTAGAGGATGCAGGTTATGCACTTCAGCCCTGTCTCATGAAGCCTACGAGAAAGCCAAACAACCGCTGTGAGCAAAGATACAATGAGGCCCACACTCAAACTAGGAATATGATCAAACGTGTTTGTATTTTTCAAATCAAAGAACCAGTGTCTAGACACATCAGGATGTCCCCTGCAGTATGACCAAGGCATCTCTGCTGAAATACTTAACAGTCTATGCCATGTTACACAGTACACAATATAATTCTTAG
>NC_056745.1:958681289-958808789 GCF_019279795.1 Protopterus annectens
AAATATCAGCAATAATCTAAAACACTTATGTGATGCAAATAACACAGATATAACTGTATAATACATTGCAACATTAACAATAAAACTCACAATCTATCATTAGAAATGCAAGACAACTGTTATACGTGCCATCTCCACTGTTGTGGAGGGCAGTCAATTAAAAATCTATAAACATAACACATTTTTCTTTCTGCTAACAAAGGTAAAAATGTCAGACCCTGCAACAAAGGTATAATAAACTATATGCAAAAACTGTGCAAATGGCAATCAAATACAACCAAAAACATATAGTTCAGGTAGCATTCTGTAAAATACTTTTGGTAGTACAGACATGGCTATGCCAAAAGAAAGGTATTAAAAAAAAACATTAAGATGAGAAAACGGGTTTAAGTGGACAGTGCAATTCACCCTTTAATGTTACACTAAAAGCATTATGTAAAAAATAGCAACATATTGTGAAAATAAAGCAGGATAGAAAGTAGATAATTCACCAAAAGGTGTGCTTATTTAGCAGTATTGAGCTCTCTGTATCAAAACAGTCTGCTCAGTATGATACAAGGGTATCATCTACATGATTACCAATCTATGGAGCAGAGTCAGACCTATGAGCACTGGGAGTATGCAGATGAGGTGTTACATCATTAACGTTCCTGAATACCACAATTTGCACTAAGTGCAGGGAATGTAAAAATGGTGCAAGGAGCTACACAATTATATTCACACACCCTAGCAAGGATGAACATTGAGAAGTGGTAACTGCTAATGTCTTGCAGGTGTCTATGATTATTGTGACTGCAGGAACAATCAGGGTTTCACAGTCTCCCTTCTTTGATGTACACTTACTGATGGTGTGTCAGGGATAATACACTTACAAAAGAGTCTAAAAGTACATTAACTGATTAAGGAGAACAACATACCTAACATTAAAATGCTGGCTTTAATGACCACAGTTACTACTCCTTAGTAAGAAATGTTCATGTTCAATTCAAGGGAGTACTTTAAACATTGATATAGATAACTTATGCAATAAAACATAGAATAATTCTGAATAAAGTATAGATGAGAGAGTGAGGCACTATAAAGAAAGAAATGAATACACCTGCATTTTTGCAATCTTTGCTTAATACTGTGTTTGTACATGGGTATCTTAACTGTTGGCAATATCAAAAATATCCAGATGTGCACTTTAAAATGAGAAAGGGCAATTTTCATAAATTGTTTATGTTGCACTGTCAATGTGACTTGATACAATGCCACATTATCAGTACATCTAAATAATTTTCTCCTTGCAAATATATGTCTTTGTCAGTGGCAAATATGAAAATACTCTTCAATGATTGTTCTTACTACCCTTGTTTAAGGGTTCAGATCCATAATTAAACATGGATAATGTATGTTTAAAGTTCATGATTTCAAATGTTCTTTTTTTCTTTTCTTAATCATTTGTGCTTTGTTTCTCATTGCATTCTATTGGCTTGCAGTGATCAGTGGCAGTAAATGACAGTTCACTGCCCAAGTTAAAAACTGAAACATTTTATTTGAACTGCCATCAATAGTGCAATGAAGACTGGCATTGTTGCACTTTCCTCAGCAGTCTGGAAAATACTGAGTGAAGAAATTACAGTTGTCACACATCTATCTCTGTGGCATAAAGTATAAACATGTTGAGCTTAGAGAAACAGTACAACTGATGCAGGGTTTGAAACTTGTTCACAGATCAACAGTACTGCTGGTGCAGGGTTCAAAACCTGATCACAGATCATTTTACTAAGGGAAGTCATACTAAAATACTAAATTTTGATACTCATATTATTGTATGAGTGTTATGATGTGGGAAACTCAAGTAAGGTCAGTATTGACTAAAAGTGACAGACAGATCAGTAATTTAAAATGATATCAATATTAAATGTGTGTGTGCTCTTTGAACAATTAAATCACATTTTCTGTTCCTTGTGTCCTTCTCCATTCACATGGCAATAAGTAAGGTCCTGATATTGTGAGACATACATGATAGTACCAATGCGGAAATGAGATATAAGAAGTCTGAATGCATCAGTATAATGTATATATAATGCACTACCCATTACTAAATATACACTACAATTTATTTCATGTTTCTTAAAGTTGTTATTACAAAACAATTTGTGTGAATGTTTCTGATAAATATGCCACCGAGAAATGAACTTTCATGGTTTAAGTAAAAAAATGAAAAATTTAGTTCAGGCTGCCTTATGTAGCACAAACAAGCCCAGCAGCATTGCACTGTTGTTAGCACTCTGGGTAGTACCCAGTGAAGAAAATATCCATTTAATCTGATTTTGTGATACCATTGTGTGGTTTAAAAATCAAATATTGTCAGTATTACTAACAAGATGTGAGCTGTTGTGTGGCCACTTTCAGATTATTTGTCATTACCTACATGACAAGTAATGTGTACATTAAGGTACATTTTTAATGTTGTAATGAGATGTGAGAAGGATGAATATGTCACTTGAATGCACTTTTTGATCTGGTCATTGGTACATATACTCACTGATTGCATTTAAATTACTGTCAGATGTTTTCTCTATATTATATTTCCTTTTAATTCTTTTTCCACATGCTATTCACTCAGCAGCATGCAAACATGGATCACAGCTTAAAAAAAAATGTGAAATATTTAGTTTAGTCTGCCTTATGTAGAGCAAATATACCTGGCATCGGGGCACAGAACTTTACACCATGGATATTACTTAATGCAGAAAATGTACCTGACAGATGTCCAAATCAGTGACACAAGGTAGAAATGAAATTAACTGAGTGAAATAAGGCACAGGATGCATTGTTCAAATCCTGTGATGAGATTACATTGTATTTAGTCTTTATATTTAATGCATTTTTATATATTTATTTTTTTTAATCTGCATTTACTGTCAGCTTGGCCATGAGCTAAGATGGTTCACTTTCTGAAAGAAAAAAGTGAAATTTTTAGCTTAGGCTGCCTTATGTAGAGCAGATAAGACTGATATCATTGTGCAGCAAGCAGCTGGTAGCATTCTGCATAGCAGTCAGTGAAGGAAGTACATTCATGTAACTATCTCTGTTTCAGAAGGTATAATTCAGAATAATAAGGTACTTGATGCTTGCTTTGAATCCTGTTTAGAGACCACATTGCAATTATTCACAATAAGATTTTTTTTTCATTTTAATTTGCATTTGCTCTTTGCTTGGCAGCATGCAGACACAGTTCATTATCTAAGAAAAAAATATTTAGTTTGCCTTATGTAGTGCAAATATGCCTGGCAATGCTTCAATTTCCTGAGCACTCTGGATGGTACTGAGTGTAGAAAGTCCACATATCACATACCCATCTCTGTGGCACAAGGTCTAAGAGCAGTGAGTTTAGATAAAACAAAACTGATTAAGGCTTCAAATCCAGCTGAAAGATATTTTTTCGAAGTGTGTAAGACTTCCATTTCTCACAACATTTTGATAAAGAATGCAAAACTGAAGAAAACTGATAATGTTAAACATGTTTCCTGCAAGTAATGTGTCAATAATGCATGAATAAGTAAACATTTCTATTTAGCATATATCATTAATGTTTCAGAAATAACCTTAAGCTATGATGTGTTCAATTTCCTAAACATAACAATGATGACATTCATTATAAAATTCTCTTGCATATGTATGATGGGCACAATTCTTTTGTTTTAATCATCATTACTCATTATATATCCTAACTATGTGTTTAGGACAGTTATGTCTTGTGAAGTATGTATATAACATACCTCAGGCCGTGTTACTCTGCTCATTCAACTGCATCCATCTGAAATACGTTTACAAACAGAAATACTGACTTTTACATAGGAATGCATTTCCATGACTAATTAATATCATACACATACAGGCCTGTCTGAAAAGCATATCCATTCATTAAGAAGTTAGTAAATCTCTAATTTCCATGCTTAAAAGGTAGCTCTCCTGTCCAATGTCAATTAATAAGCTAAGTTTCAATTTTTGCATGCAATATTTGCATGCTTTATCCTATGGGTTGAATTCACAGCTGATATAACAAAAATTTAACATTGTATAAGGTACAACATCACAATATGTCACAATTCATCTTCCTTCTTTTTCCAAACTGCAAGGGTTAGAAGCCATGCCATTAATCACTGTTGAACATTGTAACCTGTGTCAGTAGGTTGAGCATCACACATGGCAAAGCTCAGTGCCATGTTTCACACCTTTACTGTTGTGTAATGTAAGCAGGGGCAATGAGTCGGCCAATGAATCTGTCTGCTTCCAATTGCACAAATGCAGTTGGCAAGGGTGTGCATCTTTGTGCACAACCAGTGTACCCACATGATCTAAATTGTGTGCCAATTCAGACATATTTTGTTTGCTTGACTTTTGCAGACATGTCTGATGAGGGAGATAATGGTGCTAAATTTAGTCCACATAGGTTCTACAGATGTAGTCTGCTGCAGGGGGATTATACCTGGTCTCAGTATAGGAGTGAAGCTTGGAACAGCTTAGCCAAGGGTGTCTACAGTGAAAATTGCATTCCACACATTAGTAACAATGTCATCACCACTATAGTGACCTTATGAATCACAAGCAGGACCTCCTATGCTAATGGGAAGCTGCATTTAGGACTACAAGCACCCATTGTGTAAATGTACTGACCCATAACCTGTTTATGATATGACATTAATGATCTAGCCAGCCTATGTAGTTACTCATTATGCTTTCATATATATTTATTTTCTTTTTCTGCTGTACAGCTACAGAGAAAATAGCTGCAAACCATGAGGTACACCAAGAAAGATTAACTCATCTTAGAGAGGCATGGTCTAAGTGTGACTCAGGTCCAAATTCAAGCCAGAAAACTATTTTTCTTCCCTCAGTCAGAAGCATCTTGAGCAGGTATACCTCAACCTTGCTGTCAAGCATGCATGCCTCCCCTAATAACTCTTGCTGCTTGCATTAGGCAATGAGAACACCAGAATTAATGTGTGCAGGTTGAATACCCAGATACAGCAATTGCTATAAGTATTTATAAAATGTTGAAAACAATAAAATGTCAGAAGAAATTAAATTGTGCTAATTGCAATTATTATATCTGAATGCATATATCCTATCCATCATAGTGAAATAAAGGCTGCTCTTTGTTATATCATAGCAGTGAGATTTGTTTATTTTATGACACATTAGTATCTTTTCATCATATATGGATATGGCTAAGGTGAACAACAAATGTGAATTATCATTATTGTTTATGTGCTCCCAAACAAAGTTTATTGAAAAATACAGTAGTGTGACATGCCATGTATCTAATTATCTCTTTTTTTGCCCTACTTCCACATTATCTCTCTCTCTCTCTTTTTATAGGGGTTATAATGTATTAACATTCTATTTGTATACCTTGCTTATGAAAAATAAATGACAGCAGCACAGAGAATGTTAAACCAACCACTGCAACTCGGCCCTCCATACCTCCACAAATGGCAGCAAAGGCATCCAGCACTTCAGGTTCATAACCTGTCAATGTTGATTCCACAACCCCTGCCCTAACCACTCCAAGTGTGTCAGGTATCTCTGTCCATGCTGCTGGTGTAGTGGTACCCTCTGGGAGCAGTACAGCGGAGGTGATGATTTTTGCTACTTGGCAGGAATTAACAAGACTGGTAGATGATATCATGTAGAAGGGCCTTGGTGCACATATCAGTAGGATTGAAAAGGTCCTGTGTCAGATTGCAAAGACAATGCCATGTCTGGCACTGATTTAGGCAGGACTAGATTCTCAGTGTTCTTAAGTTGGATGTGGGTGCTCATCCAATATCCCCTACCTTTCCCCAGTTGTGGTGTCCCCTGGCCTTTTGTCTCCATCATCATCCCTGTCTGATTTGTATGTCTTGTATGTGTGCACATGCTTCTTAACCTACCCTACTTACTTGACCCTCTCATTCCTAAGTACCTTTCCCAAAATTCCTCTTACCCAAAAAATAATAAAAAATGGACACTTGTCCCAGAGGAAAAAATGCCTCATACATAGCTCTCCATTTTGCCTGTGTGTCATCTTGATATGCATGATTTGGTCTAATTGGCCATTCAACATTATTTTGTTGTTGTCACCAATCACTGGTGCGATTACTCTACAAAGTTATGAATTTGTATATACAATTTTAAATTTATGACATGAAGAAGTGGATAGCTATGGTGTTGCCGCATGACCCTCCTTCAAATTCTTCTATTCTTTTTCCTGTGTCCTACCGTCTGCTTGCTAAACCCATTTTCACCACTGTCATATCCACCCCTTTTTCAAATGTTTAATTTGGTCAAAAATAGATTCACAAGCAACACACACGGCCAGAAATGGCCCATGGAAAAGCCTTCACATTATGTGCTCACCATTTGCATGGAGGTTGGCATTGTGCAGCAATGCTGGGTGACAGTGAATGTTGTTTAACTCCTTATTGCAAAAACAGATGAGTTAAATTTAATCTACAGTGGTCCAGCTACGTTTACGCAAATTTACTTAAATCCACTCTGCTGTAAGAATATGGAATATAGTCAGACTAAAGACAGTACTGTGATACCACTAACAAGATAGTTATATTGCTGCTGGGCATAATAACATAGGGGTTCCTATGTGGCTTGCTGAGAGAATTATCCTGTTTGTAGACTGATGTTTTTACATAGTGTCATGGGTTGAAATACACCTGTACGTCAATTTATTAATTCATGACATTTCATAAATTGTTTATGTTTTATTTGCAAATATCTGTATCTCTCTCCATATGCAACATTTAATTAGCATACCATTTGAGTAGTGCATCAAGACACCATTTGCCAAAACATTGCAGCATCAGCAGGGAGAGTTAAGCCATCTTTATCCTGCTTATGTTTTCACATTTGTTGCACTCTCCTACGCCTTATTTCTCCTTATAGCAAACACTTTACTGTACAGAGCCTGGCAGATTAATGATGATTTAATAAGTGTAACACACCATACAGATGTTCCTACATGTCCACACAACATAATGTTGTTATTCCTCTCTGTGTCTGTCTATCTCTCTCTCTCTGTTCACCCCTTCTGCTTCAGTAAGTTGTCACTATCCTTCAATAGTGTTGTTTAAATGCTGTGATGTAGTAATCCCATTGTGGCTTGATGAGATAGTGCTCACACATATCAATAGATCTTTTTTTTTACTACTTTCATGGGTTCTAAACCAGCCATTATCTAAGTGCTACTGACTTTTTTGTAGACTGATGTATACCTGCTGGCTTCATATTGAAATAAGCCATCATTATCCTTTTTCTGTCATAAGCTACTTTGTCCCTGCCTCCATCCCATCCTGTTAATGTATCTTCTCCCTTCTGTACCATTATTCTTTCAACTCTACATTTGCACAACCTTTGGTGCCAGGTGACACATTCAAATAAGGCTGAATGGAAGTAACGGCTTATGGCAATAGTTCATAATTTTATTGCCTTCAGCTGCATTACTCTCTTGCTCTTCATGTCCACTGTGCTTAGCTATGTATATTAAGTTAAATGTACATTTCAACAAGCTCAGGAGTTGGATTTATAGATTACAGTGGTCAGTAGGTAATGAAGGTGAATGCATACCTTCACGTTTGCTGAAATCTATTGTCAAATGTCAAATATCAAAGTAGGATTTTGCTCTTTAATTTCTCCAGATCTTTTGGGTGGCTAACACCATGATGGGAATGGACCCCATTCCTAACCAAAAGTATGATTAAAGTCCAATAAATTAGTATTGTTTCAGTCTTTGATGTCAGCCAAAAGTGCTCTTTGCAGCACCCGCAATGTGCCCAATAATGACTCTTTCTGTAATTTGTATGGTATTACATACTTTGGTAACACATCTAAATATGATTGTAGATTAATTTTTATAAGACCCATTGCTTCTACTGCTATTTGAACTGTCTGGGTTTCTTTCTTCCACATTGCTCTCATTTCTGCCTGCAGATCCTGATATTTTATGACTTTGTGTCTCTCCATACACAAGACACTGTAGTCACTGGGTGTAGTGGTTTCAATGACCAATGCTACTTTTGTCTTCTTTTCATGAACCTCTATATCCAGTTTTCTACTATATATTTTTTGAACTGATGGTAATGGGTGATCCCATGTGATGTAAAGTTTCATACTTTCGTATGATGCTTTATGGCTCATGTTTCCAGATTTTTTCAGCCACTTCAGTACCATAATGTTTGCACAAGCCCAAGTGTAACAATCTTGCCACATTATTATGCCTTTCAGTATACAGTCCTTCTGCCATTAGTATGTCACAACCAGCAACTAGGTATGCAACTGTTTCCAATTCAGTTTTACAAACATACATTTGTCTGTTTCTCCCACGTGTTCAATGGACTTTATCATCATCATGTATGTAGCCCACTATCTTGGGCTGCTAATTTTAACCTTTCATGTCTTGGTTTGAATTCACATCTCCTTAACCATTCCTGTGTTCATTTCTGATCAACATGAGGTTCTTCCAGTAGTTTCTTGGTCACTGTAAAGGGAGTATCTTATACATTTTTAAGCACTCTTTTATCCATGAATGTGGGATACTATCAAAAGCTTTTTTGTAGTCAGTCCATGCCATGTTACACAGTACACAATATAATTCTTAGGAAACAGTTTCAGCAAGGACAGTAAAGGACAGGAACATAGTTTCAAGGACTATAGGCAGGGCCAGATTCAAAAGGTATAGAGGTACAGATGAAGAGTCTGAGGGAGAACAACAGCTGTAGATGGAGCTGGCAGACGGAGACATGTGCACCGTATGCCCCGGCTCTGTCTAAAAAGCAAAGGATAGCACACACACTCACTCACTACCTAACTCAAATGCCTAAGATCCCACCCACATACAAATAGGAAAATTGATGCCTGTCTGACTCCACAACATTTACTTAACCATGCAATGGCTGTGTTCTGATATCATCAGGCAGAGACAATCCTCAAGGACACAATTTGTACTGGCTGTATTGACAAGATAAGTGTAGAACCTGTAAAGAAAAATGTATATATATGTGATTACTCTCATATGGATATATGTATATGCCACTAAGAAGAGCATTTGTCTGAGGTGTACAGTTATGTCAGCAATATCTCCTATGTCAGAATTTTGCAATATACAATTACATATTAGAAAAAATAATGTGTATCAAGCCTTTCAATTAACCATCTATAAACCATGGAACAGATCAATTATACCCTCACTTGCACAACCATTCCAAGAAGCAAGACAGAAGTACCTAATGCTTCCACTGCTTTACTGACAAATCTAACTGAAATACAATGAGTTTCTACAACTGAATAAGCAATCATTCACAAATGAGTAGGGACAAGACATCAAAAACTTTTCATTTGCAATATATATTGATAAATGTGAGTTTGTGAATAAACAACCATTAACTATCCACTATGTTCATCAAACATATATGCAACACTAAGTGGCAAAGGCATGTGCAAAAAGCCGGGCACAGTCATCATCATTTGTACAGGGTGGGGGGGGGGGGGTAGGAGGACAAGGCGGACACTAAAGAAGTGAGTGCATTCAGGTAAGAAATACACATATATTAGAGTATACAAAGTTTAACCCCAATAACAACAGATACATAGCAATCAACAGAACTGTTTAAATAGCATGCGTGTGTATGAGGTGGTATGGGCAAGTGAATTTTCTTTCAATGTGTGTGTGTGTCTGCATAAACATAATCAAGCACAGTGCTAGCACTATGTCCTGACATCTCAGATAGGTGTGAGCCGTGCATGGTAACGTAGTCAGTTCAGAATCATCACCCCCTCGACAACCATGAGAACCACCTTTGCAGGAGTTGCACTACTACTTCCATGAACCTGGCTAGAAATCAGGGTGCCACCTGAACATGACAAATGGCTACTGGATAGGCTCTCTTCACGAATACATCCAAAACCCTAACCCCATGGCCTACAACATCCTGGTGTGGACACCACAATCATTGACAGAGTAGTGGATATAGTGTCACTACTGGAACAGGATCTTGCATGGCTGCATCTGTTAATACCAAAAGATGCAGTGTCTCTCCAATCACATGGATGCCCACCTCCCCCAACAGATGTTCCACCACAGACACTGGCACTGCCCAATCCAGTGTGTTGTTCATCCTGGCCAAGAAGTTGCCCACATGGTTCAGGGAATCACATATGTCAGATATAAGATGTTTAGTAATCACATTATCTCTTCTCAGGCCCTGGTTGAATGTGCCTCTACCTCCACTATGGCACCTAATGGCATATCAGCATCAGAAGGAGGGTGGACAGCAGGCCTCCTCTAAGCACCTCTAACAACACTCCTGTGTGGCACCTCACACTCACAATTGCTGCAGTGACAAGCTACCAGCTCTGCAACTGAACACACTATCCTGATCAACTGTGTCACCTTCAACTTGTCTTATTGCAGAGGTCTCATGTCATGGGTATGCACAGGCATGCTGACTGTGTCTGACATATAGGCAGGGGATGTGATAGCCACAACTTCAGTGTCAGACTAACCCTCTGCACCCCACAAATTGTAGCTTTTCATTGCCACCATAATCATCAGAGGCTATGGATACTCTGACATCAGGTGATAAGAGTTCCACAGTGCCACACTGAGGATCACCTATGATAACAAGAAATAAACAAACCAAATAGAGAAATAGAGAATAAACTTGATCACATATCCTTATACAAAAGGTATGTTAAACTCCAAAGGAAAATAAAGCAACACAAATGTTAATTTTATATAGACTTGAATCTACCATATATACAGTAATAACAATAACCAAATGTGTGCTTACTACGTGCAGGTGGGCTGGCAGCCTGCAGTCCAGATATGATTGTATGCTAGGCAAGAAAATTAGGTTGATGAGTATCACAATGCAAATGAAACAAGAAAAAGAAAACAATCCCATTCACATGCGCAGATTAAAAATGTTCTCATAAAAAAATGTAGTGAACAACTGGGTTTCCCCCAAATACCCTTCTCTGTTTCTCTTTGACTGTGTTGTTTGATTCACGCTTATTGTTGACTCTCTCTCTATCCATATGTATATCTATACATATATATATATATATATATATATATATATATATATATATATATATATATATATATATATATATATATTTATCACTTTGGAATCTTTGGAATCTCAAAATACTGAAATGTTGAATTTCAGTATCTTGAGACCAAATTGTCGAATCTTCAATTGAGCAAAACTGCAGAATATCGAACCCAGAAATGTCGAATCAGCAGTACTGATAGCACGTTAGGTAAGTGCTATGTTTTTCAAGGGTTTTGGGGAGGGTTTGTTTGTTTGTGAGTGTGTTGGAGAGTTTTAGATGTTGGTTAGGGTAGGTAGGTAACAGTGTGAGTGTCTCAGTGCTGAGAGTGGTGGTGTTTGTATGTATGTGATGTGTGTCTGTGCAAGGCGGGGTATAGATTGTGTGGTGGCGGGTTTTCTGTCTTTCTGTGTTTAGTGCAACCTCGGAGTTAGTATACATAAGTAGCAGGAGTGTGGCAGGGGTGTGGTGGTGCAGCCCACAAAATGGGGGGTGCAGGGGGGCTTCCCTGCTTATAGGAAGGGTGGGTATGTGTGTTTGTTTTGTTGTGTTCATGTGTGTTGTTTTGCTTTGTTGAAGTGTCGAGAGGTAGGTGTATTTGTGTTTTGTATGTGTAGTGTAGTTTTTTTTAACGTTCAAGGTTTTGAATTTTGCGGTTTTAGTTTTGGGTTTGTGAGTTTTCTGCTTTATAGTCTCGAGATACTGGAATTTGATCTTATACATTTTTAAGCACTCTTTTATCCATGAATGTGGGATACTATCAAAAGCTTTTTTGTAGTCAGTCCATGCCATACTTAGATTCTTCCCCTTTTTACAGTTCTCCACTATGACTTTATTTAACAACAAATGATCCTTTCTTCCATATGACTTTCTTTTACTGTTGTTTTGTTCTATTGCCATAATTGAGTTTTCTTTTAAATGACTATCAACTCTGGCTGCATCAAATCCTGTGTATAGTTTATACATCGTCAGAAGGCAAGTTATTGGTCTATAATGTTTAGGGTAACTTTCAGGTTCACTCTTAAGTAGGAGCGTTGTTTTTCCTGTTAGACAGATTGGTTCTTTTCAGGGTATGCATATAAGCAGTTCTTACTCATGGCTAAATCTTTGTGCAAAGATGTTAATACTTTTAACCAAAAGTTAGGTACTACATCTGGGCCTGAGGTTTTCCAATTAGAGGCTTTTCCTAACTTTGTTTCAGTTTCTCTGGCTGTTACTTCATCCTATTTCATATCCTGGACCTTTAAACTTCTTATTCTTTCTTTTACTTCTTCTATCCATTTAGCCTCTTTGTTATGTTTCACTGGATCTTCATAGATACTTCTCCAAAATGTATCTATTTCTTCCTTTTTGGCAGCCTTGCAATTCCTTTTATCTTGTTTCCCAACTCTCTATAAAACTTTTTGGGTCATCAATAAATTGCTTATTTTGTACTTTTCCTTTATATTTGTCTGTGTATCTTCTAAGTTTTCCACCTGTGCTGAGATTTTTAATTTATTTGTGATAGTGCATGACGGATCCTGGTCTATTCTAATACTGAACATTGCTTTTGTCACGTCTGTCTTTCTTAGTATTTTTGTTGATCTGTTCTCTTTTCTATATCTTCTAACAGTGACACTTCTTGTCTTAATTGCTTTATCATTTTCCCTATTCGATACTTCCTTGATAGTTTTCAATTTCTCCCCTTCCTTTCCCTCACTAGCCTGTGTTCTTGTGAGAGAACTTTATCAGCTATTAATTTAGCTGCACAGTAATATATCATGTTTACTTCTGTTATATTGCGTGGATCTCTATAGACAGTTTTAATTATTGTGTTTGTTGGTTTTATCAAACTTCTGAATTTTTGGATTTTATTCACCTTCTGCAGTCTATTTCTTTCATTGATCTTAATATGTCTAACTATGTCTATTGAATCACGCAACTCTTTTCTTAGCTCATTTTCTTCTAAACTGAGGGCACATTTTTTGTTTTCCATTTCCTATGGGCATTCTATAGAAAGTTCTATAGCATCTTCCTGTGACACATTCGCTTTAATTTCATCATGTGCTGTCTGTTGCTCTGTCATTTGGGAACTCACTGGCCTATCACTCCGCAACATTGACTGCATCAGAGTTTCCAGTTTCCTGTTCCTTCCCTTGCTGTCCAGCTTCAAGTGAACATTTATACAGGTTTTCTGTGGAAGGCTCCAAAATATCTTCATATGGGACCTGACCAATTGCTTCCTGTTCCACTTGTTTCCCCTTAATTTGGACATCCACTGCTCTATCCTTTTCTGTTGCTTTCTGAGTTAGATTTTTTACTGAGTCCTTTACTTTGCAGGTACTCCATAACCTCAGTTTCTATTACTTTATCTTCTCCATTACTACTCTCCTTTCTACTTTTCCTCTTTGTCTTCTTATTTTTTGTATTGTTAAGTTTTCCATGTCTGGATTCCTTTGCAAATATCTTTGGTGCTGCTCTTTTTGTATTGGTTAATTTTGCTTTCTCCTTTGCATACATATTACACAATATTAAATCTTTTTCTTTCCCATGTCCATATTTCTTCTTCATATATCTCCTGATCTTCCTGCTTCCCCTAACTTTGGGGACTCACTCCATCATGCTGTGATGTAACCTTTGTTAGACCTTCTACACCAAATCCTTCACTTCGTAGGCACTCCATAACGTCAACTGATATTTTTTTCACTTCTACTTTACTAATCTTTTCTGCATTCCCTCTTAGTGATATTATTTTTTTATTGCGAAATTTTCCATATCTGAATGCCTTTGCCTGTATTTCTTTTTGAATATCTTTGGGGCTGCCTACTTTATATTGATTAATTTGGCTTTCTCCCTTGCATAAATATTGCACCATATCAAATCTCCTCATTTTTATTTATTTATTTATTTATTTAAATTTGTTGACCGGGAGTGTCCGACTGGACGTGGGTCCATTTTCAGCGGAGTCCCGGGGAGAAAAGCTCCACAGTAAAATAAACAGACAGTAGTTACATTGGATTACATAGCGATTAACAATTTAACATAGAAATTACTTACAACATATTTACAGATGAAGAACATAGTACATCAGTAGACAACTAGAATCTTTATCTGTGAAGTACATAACAGGCATTAACAAATGTAACAATGAGAAGTTCCTGCTGTATAATAAGTACTAGGCTTATGAGCATCTGAGCTTGCTATCATCAAGGTAGTTAGTGGAGGTGAAAAAAGGTAGTAGTTGGATGGGGTGGATGATATTAGAGTGGGAGTTGCAAGGGCATAGCCAGCATGTTTTTAGGTGCGCTTTTAATAAAGTTTTGAAGTTGATGCATGATGGTACGGAGGTAATTGTGGGTGGGAGTGAGTTCCATAATTTGGCTATGGTGCAAGAGAATAGTGCTTCACCAGCAGAGTTATTGGCTTTAGTGATCTGCAAGTGATTTTTGTTGCTGGATCTTAGTGGTCTGATGGTGCGATAGGGTTGGAGTAGATTCTGGAGGGATGGGACATTTAGTGGATGGTTTACTAGTTTGTGCACGAGTGAGAGTTGATACCACTGAAGGAGGTATACTTTTATACTTTTCAAAAATCTCTAGGTTTTGTTGTTTATATTTTCGAACTTCCTCAGAGGCTTATTTTTCCAAACAGATGAAAGTTTATTGATCTATATACTGTTTTTCAGAAATTTGTTGTATTTATGAATACAATTTTTTATTTGAAGCTTTTGACTTTTTTTTTTGTGGAAGTATTTTTCTTTCCTCTGATTTCTCTCTTAATCATTTTGTATATAATTTGTCTGGAAATTCTGGGCTTTTTGCATAATAGTAACAATGCATAATTTCTTTTGTATCCTCAATAGTCCACTTTATGGTCTTTATGGCTCTTCTTTGGCCTATCAGTTTTTGTGATTTTTTTTGGACTACTACTTCCTTCTACAACAGGGGGTCCATCCTCCCCTTGTCCTGGCCTGGCCCCATTGTAGGAATGTTTCCACATTTTGAGGATTCTACACTGTCATCTTTTTCAGTCCTGGCACCAGTGTGCCTACCAAGATTGGGCACTTTTTTCTCCTGGGTCATGTACACTTAGCTATCTTTTTTAATTTTAACCTACTTCTGTCCATGATATATTCTATATAAATGCAATCTATCTATCAGCGTTGTCTTGGTGAGATGGTGAGATTTTGTGAATATCAGGGTCCACCTTGTGAAGGTACTCACCAAGACTTGAGGATGAATTCAGTTTCAGCAATAATACTCTCCTTTACTTGCTGACTTATCATCTTTACTTGCTGACTTATCACCTCTCCATTCAGATCCAGATTTCCTATGTGGTATGCTTAGATAATACTCGGGTATAAATATTTTTCATGGAATGCACTAATGATTTAAATCCAGATGGATGGAATAATGTATCAAAATGTTTTGTCTGACTTGTGGCTATAAATGTTGGCTACACCTTTCCTTAACACATCATTAACCTGCTGCTATATCATTGTGCCTGCTCCCTATTGTGAAGCCTGTCTTGTACTGAGCTTTGCACAAAAATCAGTAAAGAGCAACATGAAGTTCTGCTAGTTCCCATTCTAAGTTCACACTTCAAGATATGATCATGTATATATTAATGTTTTGACATCAGCTGTGCAACTCAGCTTAGCAGCACTGAGTTCAAAGAGTGACATAAAAAGAAAAAAATCAAATAGTTATTGATTTAAGTTGCACAGTATTTGTATGTCTGTATTATTTTTTTAGCAGGTTATCTTTATTTCAGAATGATGTTGACTCAATTAATTCCATCAATTAGTCTATGTCTGCTATACAGTGTTTACACTTGCAGCTGTGTTGCATGTTTGGTTAACCTATTCTCACATAATCCATCACTGTTCATCTGCAGTGCACTGTCCTATTTATGATTTGCAAGTTTGTCTTGTCAATGCACATAGTGCAAGTATGAGACAATACATGTGTGCAATTATCCTGCCATAAAGTTGAAGGAAAGTTTAAGTGATAGTCCAGTGGTTTACAACATCAAATGTGTGTGGCATCCCATAATGCAAAACATGTCATTGTCCTTCACAGTAACACGATGTACTTGAAGGACAGTATCTAAATATTAGTACAGAAGTATATAATTACATGGGGCAGTCATAATGGTGTTACATTGTCCTGTACATACATATGCATTTGTTGTACAACTTTTGATGCACACTTCCATCTGTTCCAAACAGGGGATTTTCAAGAAATATAAATACTCTATTTCATCTTGTTATAGTCCGTTTTCTACTATAGCGACTAATACTGTGCTTTCTCGATTGTGTAACTAGGTAGTTAAGAGGTTCAATGCTCAGCATGGGAAACTTGTGAGTGTGTGTCACACTTGGTGCTGTGCCCACATCCACTGAGAAGAATACATTTAGCTCTTCACACAGCTCCCTTATCCCCACTTTTTTTACTGAAACATCCTCTCTGAAACACAATGATAAGGCCATCCTGACAAAAGTGTACTCTCCTATTACAAGTCATACATTTCCTGTGGCTCTTGTGACTAAGGCAGTGCATGTAAATAGATAGGTTGGAGGTTCAATACTCAATATGAAAAATCTGTGTGTGTGTGTCTGTGTAACACTTTGTGCTTTATCCACTTCCCCTGAGAAGAATACATTTAAATTTGCACATTGATCCCTTATCCCACTTTTTTCAGAAACATCCTCTTTGCAACACAGTGATAAGGTCATCTTGACAAAAGTGCAGTCTCTCTACTTGATAGTCAGACTTTTTCTGTGATGCTTGTATTTCTTACATTGTCTCTAGAATTTGTAACTAGAGATGTTTGAGGTTCGCATATGGCAGTATTTAACTTCTACAAGTCTGTGTGTGACTGTAAATGAATTCAGGATTGGTTTATACACATTTGCAGTAGCATGGCCATACCTCTCAACCTCTTCATGCGAGAAATATGGACAAATCCTAATAACACAGGGGGGCAAAGGTCTAAAAATAGGGACAGATTTTAAATATTGTTCTTATAAACTTCCAAAATTGCTGGAGTAACATGATTCGTGTTAACATAAATTTTCTGAAGGATTTGAAGTCTGAAGCTGAAATGTATATCATTATTTAGTGACTTCAATCCTCATATCATCACAGTGATTTGCCAGAAAATCACAAAATTTATGAGGAACAGACCAAAAATATAAGGCAAAAATGTGGACATTCTGTGAAAATCTGGAAAGCTGAGAGGTATGGCAGTGGCAACTATTACAGCTCCAGATGGCTAAAAGGTAATTTTCCCACACACAACCCCTTGGTAATACACTGCTGGCATTATCCTTCATAGATGCCATATGCCTTACTTATTTATACTCAGTGTTATCCTGTGGGACTGGCTGTTGATAATGTGCTGTATAAATGTTGTCAACCCTGCTTAAATAGTATGACTGTGATTACTGTCATATATTGTTGAGCATCTCAAAACCACCTTTATGTACACCTCCACTTCTGAATTGGATTTACAGTGGCACAGTGTTATACAAGCAAATCCTTGCATTCCCAGGGAAATAAAAAACTTTTGGGTCATACAATAATAACATAATGTTGCAATAACTGCAGCATTTCACAGTTGGAGTGCAAAATCTCCTGTGTTGTGTGACTTTGATAGTGTGCTTTGTGCATTATGTAACTTGATATGTAGGATGTTTGAGGCCAACTGTGAGTGTGTCTTTCACCTTAATATTGTACCTACTAGTCTTCAATACATATATGATGTGTAGCTGTACACTGTTATTGTGCTCTAAAAGCACTTTGTAGCATAAGCATCCAGATAATTAACAGTGATGATGCCATCCATTTAACCATGCAGTGCCCCACTTGTACTTCCACATGTTTTGTAGCATTTGCATTTCTGGCACTAATACATAGCTTGTGATCTTAGGTAGTTAATTCAAATCCAGACATTACTACTCAGACTATGTTGTGTAAGTCTTACTGCGGTGGTGGTGCTGCGGTAGCATTGTCGCCTCGTAGCAAGACATTGTCCATCTCATTCAGCTAGAGAGCATCTTCTGTGTGTGCAGGCATACATGAATGGGGCTCGCTGAAAAAGGTGTGCGCCAGGGCTGGTAACCCAGTACGTAAAACCCACTACCAATCATTCTGGGAAAAGCCGAAAGACACAAACATGCTACTGACATTGTTGCCCAACACATCTGTTGTGTATACGTATAGATGTTGATTCTCTTACAAAAAACTATGATAGTTTATCACATCACAATGCTTTTATTCAGAGTATGGATAACATATGATTACATTTTTCTTAGATAAAATATGTAGGGTGCATTATCATCTGGGACAAGGGAACATGACAGCATTTTGTATGTAGTTGTCTTGGTATAGCAATTACAGGATCAAAAATCCCTTGCAGCAATAGCACAATGTAATACATTGACATACCAACATATCTCACCATTGTAATGACACTTGTACCATGGTGTATTCATCCTTTTATGATGTCAAATGCTCATATGTATAACATCCACATTCAGTGCCTGTTAGCATTATTAGGCCTTATACTACAATAAATGAATGGCATCCACCACAGTTACAATGTGCATATTTACAGTGGGAGAAGCCTCCATCATCCCTTTTATCTCAAAGAAATTGTTTACAAGACATATATTTGATGTAATAAGATAGTATAGGTGGTGTGGCAGGGTCTATATTATAACAGCAAATGCTTAAAATAGCGAACTCTGTATAATCAACCCCCCAAAAAATGAAAACACAAAATTCTGAACAAACAGAACTGCAATTTTTTTGTATATATATGTATATATATATATATATATATATATATATATATATATATATATATATATATATGTGTGTGTGTGTGTGTGTGTGTGTGTGTGTGTGTGTGTGTATATATATATATATTATATATATATATATATATATATATATATATATATATATATATATATATATATCATCATCATCTCTACTACTGCTTTCACTATAATTAACATTTCTTTTACCTCTGGTATTTTTATAATATATATATCTTCTATTACCTCATCAAATACTTAGTCTGTCCTTTCTTGTAGTATTTGCATAAATATTTTATAGTCAGCCATCCCTAGTTTTATAGACCTCTAATTTTTATATCATTACTTTCAGCCTTTTTCTATATAAATGTTATCATACTACTATATATATATATATATGTCTTCTTCCAATATACCTTACTTCATCCATTCATTTAATATTGCATTAGAAAAGATTCTCTTTAATCTTTATTAATTTCCTTATACTACTCTTAGTTTATACGATTCTGTTATGTTGCTGTCTCATTCTTACCTTCACTTATCACTTTCTCTCTTTCTTCTATTATTATAGCATTTCCTAAAAAGATCACTGGGGGAGTTAATAAAGCCTACATGATAATTTTGACCATGTGCACATTGCGGCATGATATGCACACAATTGTGAAAAGTTTTAGATTCCGTAAACTCCACATAGTGGAGCACACATGTGCAAATACATAAACTTTCATGGCATGCAACTTACAGCATAAGTAGCTGAATTTTACGATAATAAAGCAAACCAACACAGTGGAGTGATTCAACAACCTCTGAAGCAACTGTGTAGACTCCATGTTCGTGTTGGCTGTGTATTCCAAAACTTTCCGAATACAGCCACAGAAAGCAGTCTACATGGAAATAAGAGCAAGTAAAAGCTCTTGCATTTGTACAGAACTGACCTTAACAACACCACACATATTATTACCTAACTACACATTGTAGATTCTTGAAAATCAGAGTAACAAATGTAAAAATACTTTCTAAGCACCATGACATAAGTGTAGCTTGGTTTCCCCATCCCCAAATGAGGAATATACTTGTAAGTAATGCAGGCTGCTACAATGCTTAAATGTCATGAAACAGATTATTACACTGTGCTGTAAGCATATGCATTATGTAGCTGATGGATTACAGTCCCATCTTATTAAAACATGTATTGCTCTGTGCAGATATATAGGCAAAGTAATACCCTCCCTTGTATTCACAACATTGAGCTCTTGTGCAGGTTCCCTGCCTGCACACTTACTAACCATGTAGATTCTGGATTGTCAGCAAAGTGAAGATGCAAATGAGGTCAAAACTCATTAGAATTATTGAATCTCAATAAAGAGTAACCATATAGCAATGTTCATTTCACAAAGGCACTTCCACACTGTTCGTGTTGAATGCATGGCAACGACACTGAATGATGACATCGGGGGGTGTCAGGTTACACTTGCAGAGGTGAACATGTAGGGCTGTAAAGGGTGAAAGTGCATATAAGCAGTGCACAATTCCCAAGTTCTGTGTGATCCTCATTATTTGATTATTAAAATGTTTGGCCTCTGTTTGGTTTAATTCTTTTTTTTTCTTTGCCATTTTTTGGATGATACAGTGCTTAGTGCAACCATGAGAAACAAGGAATGAATGGCTGGTTTCTCTGGGTTGTTATGTAACTATTTCTGTGGCAGCACATGTATGTGTTAGAGCTGGAATATAAATGGTCCTGGGTTAGACTACAGGGTGTGCAACCTTTCCTTCACTTTTTATGGTCCATGTTTGCATGATATCACATAAACAGAGGAAAAATATAAAAATTTCGCCTATGTTTACCTTATTTATGTGAAGGTCCACAGAGGTGAGAGAAGGTGCTCATAGCGCACTAATGAGCAAGCAATAGGTGTGTTTAATAGATGCCAATTATAGAATATGTAGGTGAATTTCATGTTAATCAACCAATCCAACATGGCAGAGTTATTCAACAATGTATAAAGCATCTATGTAGCCTCCATTATGTTTTTTCCTCAGTACTTCAATAACATCGGAGTAGAGACAAGGAAATTTTAACTGACACAATGCTAGGGGCTGCTGCAGCTATTTTATATCTGTATGTGCTAGAGGCTGAAGCCAATGCTGTTGCTGACAATAGGCCTAGGCTGAGAAGGAGATTAGTGTTCAGGGCCATGGTAGCTTTCCAGGTGCTACATAAGCTGGAGATGGTACAGTGCAACAGAGTGGACAGAGACACATTACAAGAACTCTGTGAACTCTACCACTCTTAACTCAGAGTCAGAGCCAACTGAAGTGAACCCATCCCAGTGGAAGCTAAAGTATGTGTAGCCATTAGAATATTAGCTACTGGTACTTTTCAAACACCAACTGGGGACATGATGGGTGTGTCCTAGGCATCAGCCTCCAGGATCCTGCACCCATTCTGGATGGTATGCTTATACATGCCAGTGAGTACATATTTTTCTCCTGTAGTTATGAAGAAAGGGCCAGCAATATGGAACTGTTTTACCCTGAAGTACTGGGTGCCATAGATTACCTCATGTTCACATTCACGATCCACATTTTGAGCCAGGTAGAATCTACATTAACCACAAGGGATACCTCTTCATCAACTGCCAAGTTGTGTGTAATGCCCAGGGAGTTATCTTGAATGTGTGTGCTGACAACCCCCGCAGTTATCATGACTTCCATACCTAGCACATGTCACAGCTGTAACAGATGTTTGCTAGGGAGGACATCCAACAGGGCCATTTACCAGGGTGCTGGATATGCAGTGGAACTGTGACTGATGACATCAATCAGAAGTGCACACACACTCATGGGAGAATTCCATAGTGAGGCACATGCTCAAACTAGAAACATCTGAAGTTATGGTTCTGGTGCCTAGATATAGCTGGAGGAGTCCTGCAGTAAAATCCATGCACATGTCCATGCACATGTAGACAAATATTCACAGTATTTGCTATGCTCCACAATCTGATCCTGCAGAAGCAGCTGCAGCAGGATCAGCTAGGGGAAGGGACACGCATCCCCCCACCAATGCCTAGGTCAGCACAGCCACAGAGGAGGACTTGGAGGAAGAACACCCCCAGCTGCTGTTCCTGTAGGCAGATGTAGCATGCTCAGTATGCCCTTGCTTTGGGTAAGAGACAGCACATAGCACATTCACTGACCACCTAGGGACCTAATATCTTTCTATTACTCACATACCTGTAGTATAATTGATGCCAGGCAACTCACACAATGTTTACCTCCCCATGAATTGGCTGTGTACTGCTTGCCTCAGACAGAGTCAGCCCTGAACTAAAGGTGTGTCAACTGCTGCATTTGCATGGTAAGTCCTGAACCTATACTGTATTCTTTATTAATATTATGCCATATCCTTGTATTTCTTAACTTGGTACAGTAAGTAAGTAAATAGTCATGGATTTATACAGAAAGTACCTTAACATGTGACACCAGACACTTATTTTACTTATATTTGTACATTAGTAATTAGTAGACCTCAGGCACGAAAGATTCACACAGTCATTCCTCTGAAGAATACTGATATTCCCTACATGGCCTCAGTTTAGCACCATACCTTTGTACTGGTAACATCATTTAAGACAGAAGCTAGAAAATGATGATGCACATTGCAATTTTAGACTTCATACTTGTTTGTGTCATAACAGTAACTGAACTCCCCCCCCCAAAAAAAAAAGAGGCATGTAACCTTGTTCCTGCCATAAAAGAAATTCAGCTATGCTACACCCAAAAGAACAGAACATATGTGTTTGTGCCCTCCACCCTGGACTTAATTTGTTGACAACTAGATATCATATTATTCCCAGCTAATATCCTCTCACATGTTAAGGCCAATGCTATAGAATGGTTTACACACTGCATGTGTTAGATAACTGATGAATGAGCCAGAAACACAGAAAGGTAAGATAGAGCTGTATATTTGTATGTATAATTATGACAGGTTGTGTGATCTCTAACTGCTCTATGCCCAAATATAGTAAAGAGAATTAAATGTGCAAATCACAGCTGATGGCTTGATAGCAGTGTACATTCTGATGCATATGGTTGTGTGAAGAATGACTTAATTTCATTCATGCAAAGCTTTTTATGTGGCAAAGAGGACTAAGGCATCCCTCCTGTTTTCTGAAGCTGTATTGGTGTGAGGGTTCAAATCCTGACATATTAAGAAATTTGTGATGTGTACTATCAATTTTACTGTGCTTTTACAGATTCTGTGTATGTGTTATTATCTTTTCCTCTTTGTCTTCTTTTAAGTGTACTTTTGCACAATGTGCTGCATCCCAAAAAGCAGTTTGGCTGAGCTTATCCTGTTTGTGCGAAGTGCAACATTGTGGAAACAGGGAAAAAAATAGATTGCCTAGAAAGCAGACACCCAAAAATAGAAAAAGCATGCATGCAATTAATGCTCTTGTGCATTGCAAAATGGCAGCTTGGAGTACAGATGGTACTGTGGTATGATAGCATGTATATATCACATAACAGTAACTTTGAAGCATTAGCAATGCAGCTCATGTTTGCACACTGCTTCCCTACATGCAAGCAGGCTTATCTTGCATGTATATAAATATTAACCATTGCACAATTCCAGTGCTCATTGCACTATTGTTTTGTATATAGGATATTTTATTATTGGTGTTTATTGTCCATTTCCTTTGTATGACATAAAACTACATGTGGAAGAATTGAAAACTAAGGGCACAATATAACTATGTCATATATTTACAATACATCTATTTGTTCCCCACCCCAAACTACCCCAAAACAAGCACTACAACCTTGGGGTCTCATTACATTTTCCATACATATATCAACTGCAATACAAAGTGTTATATATAATGTTGTGTGCTCACTCAAGGACAGAGCCACTTGGTGGTGCTCACAGCCTTGCTCTGCAAAGCTCAAACAGCCAAATATGCTCAATAAGAGTACTCATATTGTTATACAGCTAGGCTTCTAAACAGCTTACTGCTATAAGGTTACTAGCTTCAGATGCCACTATGAAGCAAAGTGAGTATGCAGGCCTCCCAACCTCTTGTCCTCCACATGGCCTGCTGATCTCATCTACTATAACTGCATCTGCAGTCCTGTCAGAATCAGACTTGTGCCATGGCATGTGTGTTAAGTACTGTATTCTGTAGTCTGTAATCAGACTTGTGCCATGGCATGTGTGTTAAGTACTGTATTCTGTAGTTTGTGTACTTAGATAGGTAGGGGTTTTATTCTCACTGCAATCAAATGTGTGTGTGTGTGTGTGTGTGTGTGTGTGTGTGTGTGTGTGTGTGTGTTTGTGTCTAGACAGAAGAGCAGAAGTGTGTATCGCACAGTTATTTCTCCAATGCATGGCTTGCCAGTTTTTTGAGGCTTGCACAAGCCTACACATCCAATTCATGCAGGGCTTCCAACCTCTTGTCTCTCACATGGTCTGCCTATGTCATCTATTATAAGTTCATCTGCAGTCCTGTGAAAATCAGACTTGTGCAGTGGTGCATGCATTAAGTACTGTGTTTTGTTAACTGTGTACTTGGATAGGTAAAAAATGAGTACCCCAAGCTTTGCTATGTTCTCTTTATCAGTTTATTCTGATAACAAGTAAAAACAAGTAAAAACATACTATAAAACAAGGCTCTGTTGATCAGTGACATTGCTTTTAAGTCCAAGAAAGTTCTTGTAAAGACAAAACCACCAGTAATCCAGAGTAGTCAGTGTTACTGTTTCTTAAAAACAGGAGAGCAAATAAAAACAACTTGAATAGAACAGAAAGGCACTGCTTAGAAGAACTAAGAGCATTGGATATAAGAATAATGAAACTGTATAAGGGTGGAGGGGTGGTTATAATGGAAAATTAGATTATAGAGTGAGAATGAAAACTATTCTGGAACAGGAAGTTTACGAACTAGTGCCCTTAAATAAACTAAATGGGTCAAGTTGTAGGATATACTTAGAGCTAAAAGACCTATTTATAGAAGGGTCAGTCACATTAGAAGAATGCAACTATTTGAACATCCTACTCCCCACTATACCAACACGTTTTGGATTACCAAAAATCCATAAAAGTTTGTATAACCCCCCCAATGCGTCCAATAGTGGACAGTAGAGGATCTATTACAGTGAGATGTGCTAAGTTTCTGGACTCTAAACTTAGACACCTTTTAGAAGATGAAGCACAAATTTGTAAAGATTTGTGGAACTTCTTAGAAAGGATACTGGAGATCGAATTTAATGAAAAATGACATATTAATAACAGTGGATGTGAAGGACCTTAATATGGTGATACCCCATGAACTGGGAGTTACCTGGTTTTGTGACTTTCTCGCACAAAAAGGTGTAGATCAGAGAAACATCGGTGTTTATGAACTGATTAATACTGTATTAAAAAAACAACTACATTCATTTTGAAGGTGGCTTTTATGTGCAAAGAAATGGAGTAGCTATGGGTTCCCAGATAGGCTCACTATTTGCTAATATGGTTATGGTGGAATGGGAGCAAAAATATGTAAAGGAAGGACCCTTTAAAGACTACCTAAGATTTTATGCAAGAGTCTTGGATGATTTGTTTTTTATATGGAAGGATAGTACAGAAAATATTCCCAGTTTCACAGATTTTTGAACGGAACAACTGACTTTTTGAAATTTACATCACAGGTGGCCGAAGAGAGTATACCATACTTAGGTGTTCTCTTGGAGAAAGATATAAATAGTAAGACATATGTGGCACGTATTTACAGGAAGCCACATACTCAAACTCTCTCTTACACTACACTAGTCACCATCCCATAACCCATAAGCGAGCAGTGGTTAAAGGCCAATTTGTAAGAGCAGCTAGGATGGTAACAAAGGAAGAACATTTTTTAGAAGAATGTGAAGTGTTAAGAGGGATGTTTGAAAAAAGAGGTTATCCACCAAACTTGATAGATAACTTATACCAAGAAGTAGTGAATAAAAGAAACGGGGCATTTTAAGCCTATTTTACACTCAACATCAATACAAGAGGAGGATGGACCAGTTATTGAAAGGTTAGGTGATAGTAACAAAGAAAGCAGATTTAAACAAGCATTTGTAACAACTCTTGATATAGAAAGCTATCATATAAGAGGAATAATACAAAATAATTAGTCTATTATTATGGAAGAAGAAACACGTAGGAATATTTTAAAGGAAAAACCAACCATAGTGTACCATAAGGGGGTCACCATGAAACAACTATTGGAGAGGCCTAGAGAAACAAAACAAACTATTAACATAATGAGAAAATGTGGACGGTGTGCTTACTGTAAATATGTTCAGGAAACCTAACAGATTAAGATAAGAGGAAGACATAAAGATGAGGGGTAAGTATGATTGTTCCACAAAGGGAGTGGTATATGTAGCTGTGTGTCAGGACTGCTCTGCTTTTTATGTTGGAAAAACCGAGTGTACCCTAAAAGAGCGAATATATGAACATACGTATGACATGAGGAAAGAAAAGACAGCTAATGCATTGTATAAACATATTCAAGGGCACCCAGACCACAAATTTAAAATTGTGGTTTTAGAGCAATTTTATCAACAAAAATAAGGGGCACCTTGAAATCTTAGACTGAAAAAAGCAGAACTCCAATGGCAACTCTCCTTGAATGCTGGTAGCTGGCCTAGTTTAAATGATCTGTGTTCAATAATGTGTGTGTTAAGACTAAATGCCTTGGAAAGGTGAAAGGAGTATTAGAAGACATAAAAAAGTCATACACATAAAAGAAAATAATAATAAACAAAAAAATAATACAACAAAAATACCTTTATATTACAGATTTTAACACCTTATAGGGTATTTATAAATTTATTTGCTACAAACTACGACACATTTATATTTTTATTTGGATGGAAAGAAAGGGATATGTAGAATGTGTTTAATGCCTTTAAATGGGGCTGCCTTTGGCATCACATGACTGGTTAGGACTTGAAAAAAAATGGGGAAGTGAACTGATTTAAACTATCTTTGAAAAAGTCTCTGAAGCAGGGAGATGAAAGCACTAGGATTTAAAATTTTTTGGTTACTGACACTTTGCTTTGGACTTTGGACTTAAACAGCACTACAGGTATATTTCACCTGCTTTTTAAAAAGAACTGTTTTGGTGTTTTTAAGAAACAGTAACACTGACTACTCTGGATTACTGGTGGTTTTGTGTTTACAATACCTTTCTTGGACGTAAAAGCAACATCTCTGATTACTGGGGCCTTGTTTTATGGTATGTTTTTACTTATTGGAATAAACTGATGAAGAGAACATAGCAAAGCTTATTGCACAACTTTTTTGTTTTCTTACTTGCTTTGTGTTTGCAGTAACTTTTTTGTGAACTAAGTATTTAGATAGGTAGGGTTTCTATTCTCACTACAATCAAATAATGGGGCATGTGTGTGTGTGTGTGTGTGTGTGTGTGTGTGTGTGTGTGTGTGTGTGTGTGTGTGTGTGTGTGTGTGTGTGTGTGTCAGAGTTGTTGCTGTACTTTACAGTGAGCATTTTACAGCAGCCTGTGGGACGCTGTTATCTTGTCCTCAACAGACATTGCTGATGTCATCAACTATAAAGTGTTGCCTGACACACTCCATGGCAGACTTCAGCTGTTGTGCTTGTGTTAAGTGTTGTGTTTGCAGTCTGTGAATTTAGGTAGGGGTTCTAATTTTACTGTACTCAAATGAGGGGGTTGGTGTGTGTATGTGTGTGTGTGTGTGTGTGTGTGTGTGTGTGTGTGTGTGTGTGTGTGTGTGTGTGTGTGTGTGAGCTGTTGATGGACATTTCAGTGAGCCTTTTACAGCAGCCTGTGGGAGACTGTTATCTTGTGTTGGACAGACAGACATCTGTCATTACTAGGTTACACAGTAAGCAAAAGAAGACACTGTTTACAAATACAATACCACTCTCCTCAACCTAAACAAGCAAATATGACAACTTGTACAAATTCTCACCCCCAACCCTTATTTCCCCTCTCTTTTTTTTGGGCTATTTTGATTTTTCCCACATAACACAGCAGGGTAGGCCTAGCCCACTTGATTCACCTGCACCTCTCCACCAGCTATGGCATCAAGGCCCAACACAAACTGGTTGCACCCCTTCTGATGCCCCTGCACTACCTGGTCCCTCAGGTACTTCTGCCCTGGAGGGCAAGCCAGTGGTTCCCTCCAGGAGCAGTGGCAGAGAGGGTGATTTCATCACCCAAGAAGTATTGCCTGGGATGGTGAGTAGGATTGTGTGCCACACTGTGGGCACACACCTATGCCGGATGGAGACACTGCTCTCCATCATTGTAGTAAATGACAGTGATGACACAGCTTGATGTCCATGGAATTGTGATGTCCACACCCTTACCCTCTTCACAATGCCTAGCTAATGCGTTGTTCAACTTATGCTTATTAATGGCATATATGTGTTCGTAAAGAAGATTTTCACCATTTTTTTTAAGTTTAAAGTGATCACACAAGTAACATCACACGGAAGTGAAAGTATTATTAGAGGTGGACCTAATAAGTTGTTGCTTGAAAGAAATGAATTGAAATGGCAGCTTAGGTTAGATTTCTACAGTCCTCCAGGCCTTAATGAAATATATTCTATAGCATGTATTTTAAAGCTTAAAAGTTTATTAAGGTGACTTTTCATAACCCCAGGCCTGGAAATTAATTTAATATAATACAATAGCTTAGAAGCATTGGTTTTTAACTGTTAGAATGTTTCTCTTCTAACAGGATTGGGGAAAGGGTAATTTTAAATTTAATAGTTTGTGTCATTTTCTTTTTGAATTAACACCCACTAATGAATGACTATATGTATATATGTATAATGTGTAATTTGAAACAGTACAATTTTATACACACAAAGTCGGAGTATGAAAATGTAAAAGTCTTTTTGAAACAGGAAAGCTATTTAAGAGTTAATTTAAATGTAATTTATGTTGTCACATAACCTATATGAGTTGCTTTTAAATGAGTGAGGAATGTATGGGAGTGTATCTGAGGAAGTCTGGAAATCCTGCCAGATGAAAAGCGCTTCATGTTATACAGTGTTTCCGAGGTTTATTTTTGTCTTATTAAACCTATTATTAAACCTATTTTGGTATATTCATTGTGAACTGTAAGTTTTCTGAAGCCTATTTTTGTCTGCTCAAGTTGTGTCAGTCTTGCTTTTCGTATGTGTCAGATTTTACTTGACATTGCAGAGATCCTTTTATACCAGCATACAGGAGACTATGATCACAATATATGCTCAACAGACAATGCTGATCTACCACCACATGCTTAACAGACAGTGCTGATGTAATCACCTATAACAGGTTATTGCATATATACAACCATTCTTTCAAGGTATGATCAGACACTGGCCTGGATCCCAGTCAGTCATCACCTTAGGTTCATAGGGGGTCACTAGGTAGAGAACTGGTGAAAGGTTTACTTTGTAGTATGTTTGGTGGGAATGGGTGAGTGAAGTTTGCCTCAAACTGTCGGTAGCAGGTTGGCAATGTTCTCAGGGTCAGTATAAGTGGTACTATCCACTACTAGTTTGGCACAAAGCTAGCCCTTCACTTTTATATTTCTGATGTAGCTAATGAATGTCTCCTGATTATCTTTAGCTAGGGATGGTTCTTTTGGTTTGTACATGGCTTTAGTGGACTTTTCAAGATAGCTAATTTCCTTGTGCTGTGAAAGCTGTACTTCCTCTGCTGAGTCAGTTTCCTCTTGTTCTTAGACATTACTTTCTTTCACTTGTATAAGATTATAAGCTATATATACTTGATGCCAACTAGGGTGGATTGTTTTCTGTGAGGAACTAGTTTTGATCTGTTTACTTTCAACCGACTGTATACATTTTTTACAGGTGTTTATACAGGCTATTTTTGTACACCTCTGTATAGCAGTCATTGTTGACACTGGTAGCAGGGGGTTTGCAGCTATTTATAGCATCAGTTAATTGTCTATAGTTTGCTTCTGTTAAATGCTTAAGCCTTTCTGCTCTTGAGGGGGTGTTGTGTATGACTGTAAATGTGAACGAGACTGAATTGTGATCTGACCTGACAAGGGGGGCCAGCACATATGGGTTAGTGCAGAGAACCACTATGTTGGTCAGTACTAAGTCTAGGGTATTCAAGTCCCTTGTGGGGGTGCAGACTATCTCTTGCACAGCATGTGTATTAACAAAGTCTCCAGGAACCTTACAGCGAGTGTGTTTGTGCATATATATAACTCCAGATCAATGGAAGGATAGAAATCACACATGACCAAGGTGTTTGGCTGTATAGTGAGTGACTGAAGTAGGTCCAAGTAGGCAGGGTGGTACTCATGGATCATGGTGGGGGAAATGTAACTAGCAATGATATGGAAGGGGGTTTTACATACAGTTAGTTGGACTTGGAGTAGCGCTATGGAGTCATAATCTTTGCGCAGTCGTGCAGTGTATTTGTTTTTACTGAAGATGTATACACCTCCACCTTTGGTTCCTTCATGCTCATTTTGATGTATGAATGTGTGAAAGGCATTGTACCCTTGCATGGCCAGGTTGCTCTTTGCTCCCTTGAACCATGTCTGTGTGACTGTACAGACATTGGCACCTTCCAAGGTAAGGAGTTCTTCCAGTGGGTGCAGTTTTGGATTTACACTCATTGCATTAAGCAGCATAACCTTCAGTTTGTCTGTAGTGGATTATTTTATGTTGGGACTTTAGTTGTTGTGACAATGACTGAAAAGGCCACTATGGGGGAGACAAGCACCTTCATATAGTACAGTGAGGTACATCTCCAGTCATTCACTGCAACATGGAGTATGACAGAGTCATAATGGTACTTATTGTTGACAAACTTGAGTGAGTGCATGGATGATCTGACAAACCCTGGCATCTGACAGGCAGCTTACTGTGACCTTCTCCTTGTACAGTCTGGAGAGGGGGACATCTCTGTGTTTCACTATGGAGTTGCTTATGAGCAAGACATTTGGTTTTGAGGTGTTTTGCCTGAGGGACGTATTGCCTGAAATGCTGGTGTGTGTATTATTATATGTAGTGGATTCTGTTTGATCTTCACTGTGTGCAGTATGTTTGCACTTTGGTGGTCTCTGATCTTTAGATAAGTTTCTATCAAGTACTTCCTTGTATGTGGGTTTATGTGTTGTGAGCTTGTTATGTGCAAGAGGTGGATTGCATGTGCAGACAGCATCTTTGATATCTGGTTTGTTGTTATGTGAGAGAATTGATTCCAAATTCATAGTATAGATACAGCTATCACATGGTGTATTAGTTTCTTTTAACAGTAACTGGTTGTCGTAATACATGAGGCAATTGCTTTGTTGCTTCAGGATGCCCATGTAAATCAGGCTGCCTGTAAAAATGGTGGGAAACTGTCTATCCATTATGGAAGGGATATGCTGTAGTAACTAATGGGAATGGGCTAGATGGACCAAGTTTTGGTGTAAGACTAACAACATTTGTCTAGTCTATGGAGGGCTAGGGTTACAAAAATGTGTCACTGTTTTATAATGCATGACACAGGGCAGCAGTTCAAGCTCTAAGCAGCTATGGTAAACTGAGGGCAACCCCCCAAAACACAATGCTGGAATACAAGTGAGATTAAACTATTTTAAGAAAATAAACAAAGGGAAAAGCCAACATTGAGCCTTATTTCAGCAATTCCTAACTCAGATGAGTTATTGGCTACATAGTTCTGCCACAAGGGGGAAGGGGCCCTTCTTAATGTAAGAGGGCTGGTTTTAGTGCTCCAGTGATACCAAATAGTCTAGATTCATAAACCTGAATAGAGCCTATGCTATAAAATGCAGAAGTACTATAAATCTCAAGTGCAGAAAATCACAATCACAAAAGAAGAACAAACAGTTTAAATAAAGCAGAAATTCAGTAGAATATTCCAACAGGAGTGTAGACAACAAACTTTCCTAGTGTGAAATAAATGGTCTGGAACTCAAGTCCTTAAACCAGAACTAAGACAATTTCAGAATAGCAGACACAATAAGCCTTCAACCAGCAATTCCCAGCTTAGAAGGGTGTCAGCTATAATCACCTGCCACAAAAATATAGACCACAAACCTTCATAATGTAAAATAACTGGTTTGGAGGCCAAGTGCTTGAACCATAACAAAGAGACTTAGAACAACACCTATAATAAGTATTCAACCAGAAATTCACAGCTTGGAATGGCAGAGGCTACCTTCACCTCCCACCAGAGTGCAGATTGTAATCATTCTTAATGTAAGACAAATGGCCTGAAGCCCAAGTGCTTAAACCAAATGTCATAGGCTTAGAATAACAGTTACAATGTAATGCAATACCAGACAGATGACAGTGACATGTCTGTAAATCTATCCACATACATCATGTCATGGTTAATAGGCCCTATGTTACCTTGATGAGGAAAGCCCTGTGGTCTGTACAGCTGCTGCATGTGTCTGGTGAGGTTCATGCAAAAGAGAGTATTATACTTTATTACTGTTCTGATGACTTTGACTACAGTGTTGTCATACAATCCTGAGATGTGAATGTGATGGCATGTCTTATGATATGCACCATACGTATGTACTGCAAAACATTAATGAGAAAAGTTATGAAGTTATGACACACATTGCAGTTCCTGACTTGATAACATTTACAAGAGAATACATTAGAAATTACTGTCATGATGATGCTATCCACTTTATCATTTGGCAAGGCAAATATACCTGACAGGTACAATTATCAGTTCAACAACACAAATCCAGATATACTAGGCACTAATGTAGCTATGCACCCTGTGCATCAGGCAGAAAACTTTTGTATCCCTGTATCCAAAAGAAGAAAAAAAACAGGGATATGGCACAGCTATCACTTGCACAGGGTGCTGGGGGGCAGGAGGCCTAGGCTGACACAAAAGGTTGGTGAGTGTGTGTGATGGAGAAAGGGAAGTAGGCAGGCTGTGTGGTGTCTGTAGGTGTCCTCCATGTGAAAGTGGTGTGTAAGAGGCTGCATAAACACAGCCAAGCTCAGTGACAGCTCTACATCTTGGTATGTTGGACAGGTGTGACCCATGCTTGGTAGATGTGGCATTTCATCATTGTTGTCCCCAACCATGAGAACTAGCACTGCCAGGAGTTGCATTGGCATCTCCACACCCAAGGTCAGATGGAGTGCTATTACCTGAGTGTGATCAATGTCTGCTGGATGTGCTCCCTTTCTGGGAACATCCAAGACCATGACCTCATGGCCTGCCTTGTCTGGGTGCGGACAGCACACTCACCAATGGACCAGCAGAAATGCTGCCACTACAGGACCATGAGCAGGAACACCCACATTGGCTATCAGCAGATGTTGTGGCTGACCTACACCCATAAGGATGCAGTTCCCCTCCCACCAGATGTTTCATCACAGACACTGCTTGTACCATGACAGACACCCTTCAGTCCATCACAGACATCCCTTGTTCCAATATGTCATTTATCCGATCCAGGGAATCGGTGACATGGTGGAGACAGTCATGCATGTCAGATTGTGCTACATCTACAACCTTGAGCATTTTTCTGTAACACCTTTCTCAACATGTCTATGTCTCCATGAAGGCCCTAAGCATATGTTGTCTTACATGGGAAGAGATACCTGCAGCAGGTGGGGGAGGGACAATAGGCCCCCTCCAAGCACCCTTATGAACCCTCTTACATGGCACCTTGCTAGCACTTTGGCTATGGCCAAACTCAACAGGCACTGAAGCCACATTAACCATACTTCCCTGCTCAATATCAGCAGCCTCCACCTGTCCTATATCTATGGGCTCAGAGGACTGGGTAGGTGTAGGCCTACGGGCTGTGTCTGGGGAAAAAGGATGGGTGGCTGGATACTGACATTGGTGTCAGATTAAACCTTTGCACCCCCAGACTGTGCCTCAGTTTTGCAACATCATCATAAGTGTTAGATGAGATAATGACATCAGGTGGCACAGGATCCACAATCCCATTGTCATGATCACTTGTGATAAAAAGGGAGAAACACAGGCATACATTAATACCTGAACTACTATGGGGTAATATCTGTTAAACAAATAACAATGCTACCACTATTAGAGACAGTACAGCAATACACACAACAGGCCTAAAATGACACATTATATTTCTAGAAATTGATCTACAGTACTGAAATAACTTGATTTGACTTACCATCTGCAGGAGGCCTATATTGCTGTATTCCTGATGGTCCTGAAATAAGTTAAGCAAGAGGTAAGGCCAACATCATCACATTTAACAGTAAGACAGGGAGTACTACATTACATAGACTCTTCTCAATCAGTATGACATGTTACTTCTAAAAGAATGTGGCTGAGAACTCCAAACAGAGCTTATCACTGTACTAATATTCACCCCCCCCCAAAAAAAAAAACATGTGACACAGAAATAACTTTTATTTCAATTGTTTTACTATACATCAGTATTGCACTGATCATATATCAAAGCCTACCTGGAAGCTCTTCCTGGGACAGAGAAGGAGGGGCATCCACATCAATTACAAATTGTGGGCCGTCCTGTTGTGAGTTGTCCTGTTATAGAAGATTCACCAGGAATTCCTCATTGGGGGTGAAAGGTGGTTCTGCAGCAGCCCAACCCCCAGTTACCCTCTGGTCTCGGGCAACAGCAGCTCCATGCTTCCATGCAGATGTGAGCATGTCAGTGGCCCTGTGGGCCACCTGCTCATAAGTACAGCCATGGCAGCCCATTGCTTTTATTATTGCAGTGATCTGCTGTCATACTCTCAACCTCTCTGGCAAATTGGGATGACTGCTTCCAAGAAGAAAAGCACCAAGCTGATGGAGCGCATCCATTATGATTGTGTTTTTTGAATCACTGAAGGGGGGTCTGTGACTCAATGACATTTTTGATCCTAAAGTACAACAAAATGATAATACACATAACTATCACATAACTACAAAGTAACTGTTAGCAGATAAAATAGTTATGGTAGACAGTCAATAGTATCCACTGAAAAAAAATACATGCAGCAGATGAGAAATACTAGCAACAGGCAGGATGCAAAATAAGGAGAGCAGCAAGGGCAACATATCCTTGTATGTGCCATAGCAGAAACTCAACCATGCTCCCCCAAAAAGAACAGTCCATTCTAGTTTGTGACATAATGGTAGCTTCTCTTTGCTCCCCAACTCAATAAAGAACAGACACATGAACCATTTTGCTAATAGAACACATTTGAAATGCTAAATATGCATTCAAGGGACCTTTCCCTGAAACATTTTTACATATGTATCACACAGCTTACTATTTCCATGTATTGTCAATCATATGTACCGCTGAAATGGCTTGACAAACATGGCCATGCCTTTAGTACACTTCTACCTAATGCATATAGATAGCAATATAAAAGGTTTTGCTTCACATTATTCATTAATATATTCCAGCATATGCATTATGTAGGTAAATAAATGACAGCATACTTGCTGGAGTTCAATATTCCTCTGTAAAGATAGCTTGGGAAATATTTTGCTTTACTGAACTTGAAGGAAGTATCCTCACCATCACTTTGGTTAGCTACACATTTACTTTTTATAATGGAGTAGATTATTAATGGACTGCATATGTCTAAGTTGTGTTTCAGAGATGCTAATTACAACATATGTAGCTGAATTGCATGCTAATCAACACATCTGATGGAGCTATTCAAGAAGTTTAATGCAACCATTTACACTCCATGCTGGATTTCCTGTGGATTTCAAAAGTAGTGGAGTACAGACACAGAAGGTCTACACAGACAAAATGTTAGGAGCTGCTGTTGCTTAACTGCATTAGTATGTGCTACAGGCAATAATACTGCTGCTGCCAATAGGCATAGGCCAAGACAAAGAAGAGTTTTCTGGCCACATTTAACTCATCACAACATACATGACATGGGCATTGTTGAGTGTTACAGGGTGGACAAGGATACAATACAGGAACCTTGTGACCTCTGTCACCCTCAACTCTGAGCCACAGCCTTTACCTCCCCATGTGTTGTCTGTGTACTGTTTGCATCACACAAAGCTCTGAAGTAACACTGTGGCAACTGCTGCATTTGCAAGGCAAGTCCTGAACATGTACTGTATTTTATAATAATATTAGTACATGTCTTTGTATTTTCTCACTTGGTACAGTAAGCAACTACAAGGTGGGATATTTGTACAAAAATTAATGTCACATGTGACAACAGAGAGTTATTTAACTTGTATGTGCCCATTAGCAAGTAGTAGGCCTCATGCTTCAAAGCTTCACACATTGATACCTCCCTAAAGTAATGATGATCACTGCATACCCTCAGTTTGGCACTGTATGTTTGAAATGGGAAATGATAATAGAGAGAGGTTTGAAACTAATGAGACACATAACAATGTTGGCTTCACCACCATCACAAAAACAACTGGCAGGATGCAAAACAAGGAGAGCAACAATAGGAAAATAGCCTTGTTTGTGCCATAACAGTAGCTCAGCCTGGGTCCAACCCCCTTGAAAAAACATTATACCTTTGCATGTTCATTGACAGGAACACACCTTTGCTCCCCACCCCCAAAACAGCAGTCTATACTTGTTTGTTACATCAAACCTTCCATTAATTTGATGGCAAGTGCATATCATAGTGCTCCCACTGAATATCCTCACACATTTTAAGGTTAATGATATAGACTGGCTTACACACAACCTGTCTCTGAGTACTGGTCAGATAACTGATGAATGACTATGAAACACAGAAAGGTAGGACACAGCTGTATATTTGCAAGGAATGATCATAGCAGGTTGTCTGATCACTAAGTACACTACATCCAAATATATTATGTAGAATACATTTACAAATAACCGGTCATCCCTTGATATCAGTGTACATTCAGTTGCACTTGGTTGTGTGAGAAACTACGTCATGTACTTGTTGCAACGTTGTTTGTGGGGAAAAAATGGATAAGTCCCCCCTTCTGTTTTCTGATGTTGCTTTGCAGTGAGAGTTGGGGTCCAGACCTATGTAGTCATATCTCATCTGTATTAACAGTTTCTACTGTGTATGTAATAGATTGATTTTCTGCATTTCAACTATTTATCAATGATTTATACTATTTTACTTTTTATTTGGGGAAAGGCTACTGTTTGTGCAAAGCGCCGCTTAGCACAAATGACTTTGGCAATGCCCATCTTGTTTGTGCGTACAGAGGCAGTGCACAAGTCAGACAAATAGGTCACCCAGGTAGCAGACAGTCCCCAGACAGCCAGAAATATACAACCAATGCATTCTATTAATACTATTTGCCAATGAGCATTACAATACAATTCCCAGTAGTGCACATTCTCGCTCAATGTATTTGAGCAATGGTAAGTGCTGTGCAACACTTTCAAATATTTCAAATCCAGAAAGTGTGCACTCCCTGTAAGCATGATACCTGCAGTTGGTGGAAAAACATCATTCTACATTAGTCTTGATCTGTGATAGGCATGGCTGGCCTTTCTGGAGAGTTTTAGAGATTCTGTTCTCAAAGATGGGAGGGTCTCCAGGAGTCAAATGTGTTTCTTAGACCCCTAGTGAATGAACATGGGCCCAGGCTGTTACAGAGGGACTATCATGTCTTGGATTATAAGATAGAAGCATGGAATAGTCTGACCCTGTTTCTGACTAGTGCTACCGGTATCCCCCGCACTGATGAACAATGTAGGAATCACTACAGAGATCTCAGGATAAGAAAAAGTGATACCTTTGACCACTGAATCAAGGAATGTAGAACTGGGAGCACCCCATAGATGTCTAAGTGTCACTTACAGAGACTACTTCTCAGAAGTAAAAGCTGGGTATAGTCAGGACTGGTATGCTTAATGGTATTCTGTTCTGTTTTTTCTGCAGCTGTCACAGACTGGGAATTAAATGTGCAAACCCATGCCACTAGTTTGGCATGGATGAGAGATGCCTGTAGTATGTATGCGTCTCAACAGTGGGGTTATTTTAGCATTAAAAGTTATGACACATTTATTGGTTAATTATATAGTTGCATCAAATTGAGCATTCATTTCTTAACTGTAATATGGAAGTATGCATGCATTACTCTGGAGGGCAAAACAACAGCTCCTTATTACAAAGTAGTCATAGGTTGTGCCTTCAAAGTCTGCACTTCCTAAATATACAATACTGTCAAGGATTCATTGATATTGCTATGTAACATCAGAGCTGTAAAGAGCACTGGCTTGCTGGAAACTGTAATCAGTTTAATTGGAACACACGTGTGTGCAATATATGCACACATCAATGATTGATGGCTACAGTCTGTACTATAGTGTGCTTCTGTTATGAATTGAGTAGTCTTAAAAGTAAGGATGAAACATGTTAGGAGTTTGCAGTGTTAAAAGTAAAGGTAACAGATTAGAGTCAAATAATTGTATCAATGCTTTGTATGTCACACATGAAGTTACTAATGTTCTCCCTTTTTTTCTCACCCAAACTTTTCTTTCTCTCTATTTTTTATTTTTTGTTTTTCCCACAGCACAGTGGACTAGGATTGTCCCACAGGATCCATCTGCCCAAATCCACTGGCTACAGCACCACTGCCCAGCATGTCTGGTGCAGAACCTGGTAGCATCCCCTCTACCACCTCTGCATTACCTGCCCCCTCAGGTATTTCTGTGCCAGAGGATAGGCCTGTAGCTCCCCATCTGGGAGCAAACTGATGAACTGCCAGGGATGGTGCATAGGATTGTGCGCCACACTATTAATGCACACCTACATTGGATGGAGACAGTGTTCTCCATCATTGTATTAAATAACACAAGGAGACACAGACATCAAATACTGCAGCCATTGGTGCAGTGAGGTGACAGTGATGACAGTCCACTCAATAAGGAATTGATTCTCACTGTCACCCAACTTGATGTCTATGGGTTCGTGATGTTCCCACCCTCAACCCGATCATGGTGTCTACCCACCCCATGTGTCCTTCACCATCCTTGTCTCTTGTCTTGTTTGTCCTGTCTATCTGCGATTGCTTCCTCACCTGCCCAACTTACCACACCCAGACATTCCTACAGCCCTTCCCCAACATTCCTCTCTCTCTCTCTCTCTCTCAAAAAAAAAAAGAGTACCTGTCCCACAAACAAAAAAAATTGTCCCATACGTAGTTCATGACACACACATGATTCAGTCCAATTCCCTCTACAACAGATTGTGTTGTTGTCACCCCATCTCTGGGGTGCATATATGTTCATGTTTTATTCTTGAAGAAATGGATAGTTATGGCTCTTTCCTACATCCTTCCTACACATTCCTGACTTGCTTTTACTTTGTTCTTCCACCTGCTTGCTCCTCCTTTCACCACTTTCCCATCTTTCCCATTTATTTTCTTTAAAGCATAATTGCGTAATGGTGCACATTGTGCTGTAACACACAGCTATGGCAAAACCAGTTCTAAGTATTATATACTTGAATTGGAAACCCTATACTTGAATTGGAAACCAGTACCATCTTAGCCATATTTTAGACATTCCATACCAAATATTACACTTCAGATTTTGTATATATATATATATATATATATATATATATATATATATATACATAAAATTATTTGAAATTTTTACATACACCTGGATTCATATCAAGTACCATCTGAAGAAAAAATGCATGTATCACTGTAGTAACAGGTGAGGCTGCAGACTCAGTTGATTAGTAGGTGTATTTCTGAGACTTTATAGCAAATGGCAAACTTAACTGCTGTTGTGTACACCTGCTAGTTAACTGAATCTCTGGCTGTAGGAATTAATGCACTTAATGCAGTGATAGGTGGCTTTTTGGGGCAAATTTCTCAACTATAGATACTACATTAAAGTGTTTTGGTTGTAGTGTTGCTTATCATGCAGTATTGTGCAACATGGCGCCCTACTGCTGTACAAGACTAAATGAGTATCATGCAATAATGCTTTATAAAACATTACAGGGGATCACACAATGCTGCTTCACAGAAATTTACCCATTTTTTTTTCTTAGAGAGAGAGAGAGAGAGGAATGTAGGCAAAGGGATGTAAGAATGTTGGGGTGAGGTAAGTTGGGCAGGTGTGAAAGCAATTGCAGTCAGACAAGACAAATAAGACAAGAGGCAGGAACTGTGAAGGACATGGTGGGTGAACACCATTGATGGGGAGGATGGGAAATCCTGGCCCCATGAACGTTAAAGTAGTTGACAGTGAAAATCTAGTCCTCACCCAGTGGACTGCCATTACTGTCACATCACTGTGTCACTGACTACAGTTCCCATCATCTATGCCTCCTATGGATTCTCTGCACAAGGATGGTGAGCCGGTGCTCCATCTGTTGTAGGTGTGCACCAACAGTGTGACACATAATTGTACACACCATCCCTGGACGTTTGTTATTGGTGATAAAGTCAGCATGTCTGCCACTGCTCACAGAAGGATCTACAGGCCTATCCTCTGGGGCAAAGCTACCAGAAGGACCGTGTAGTGTAGGGGTGGTAGAGGGGGGTTTACCATGTTCTGCACCAGACCTGCTGGGCAGCAGTGCTCTAGCAAGTAAAGTGGGGACAGGTGGATCTCATAGGACAGTCCTACCTCACTCTTCTGTGAGAAAAACATAAAATAAAAAATAAACCAAAAAAAAAAGAGAACTAGAGAGAAAAGGGTTGGGGTGAGAGAAAAAAGGGAAAACATCCCTGTAGATTAAAGTCAGTATATAATGACATACATTTCTGTTTCATATTTCATATCCTTCAGAAATTGTATGCTTGTCCTTTGTCCTCCCCCATTAATTTAGGGCCGGATTCACGAAGGCTTGCACAGAGTCTAAGAGTAGAGTAAGACTCCATGCAGCCAACATGTCCGCCAAGCGATCCAGGAAGAGCCAGTAGGGGCATGTAACAGAGCTCCTTAAACTAGTCCTACACGGACAGGGCTTGGATATGCAAATTACCTCAATTGCAGGCAAAAGCTATGCAAATGAGGTAAATTTGCGATCCAGGAAACCTGAACCTGTCCAAGTAGGAATAGTGTTATTTGCAGAAATGTACTCAGTTGATAACTGAGTACAGTTCTGCAAATAGCAAAATGGAGCCGTGACAGCTGCAAAAAAAGCATGCATTTACAGGAGGAAGCATGCCAATGGCCAAAAATATGGCCATTGGCAATGGGAAGTGATTCAAAATAGAAATAAAATAATTTTTTTTTTCATCCCGATCTCTGGGGTTTAACCATAGCGCAGCGCTGCACAAATGCGCTGCGCCCTAAAAACCAGAAAATTAATAATTAAGATCCACAAATGTGTAATTTATACCTAAAATGAATTTACAATGCAAGTGATTGGCAGGCTGAAGACAACATGTCCACCGAGTAGAGGTTGCTAAGGGGGGAAGCTCAGTTTAAGAGATGTAACCAAGCATTAGTAGGCAATCCTATGCAAATGAGAGTTAGGATAGTGAATTACAAGTTTATATAGAAAATGAGCACAGTCAGTGGAGTGTAGGAGTAAGATAAGGGGAGTAACAGAGTAGAAGATAGGTGACATCACGAGGGGGTATGTATGGAAGGAGTGAAGCTCATTGGAGCAAAGTGTCATGTGTCAGCCGACAATTGCATATTATTAAAAGAGGTGTGTCAACAGGTAGGCCAGGTAAAGTCAAGAAATGGAAAGTGTATGCCGTGGATAACACCAAAGTTTCTTGCTGAGCATGCATGCGCATGTGTGCACGCCAGTAAACCCGAGTAAGACAGTGTGCATGCGTGTAAGCATGTGTGCATGCGTGTAAGCTTGAGTAAGCATATGTAAGGCTGTGTAAACAGTTGTAAGCACGTTTGTGCCGGTGTGCGCGCGTTTTAACAATAATAAGCAGGTTGTAATCTGTGTAAGCATGTGTGCGTGCATGTTAGCTGCTGTGCACATGTTTGCACTTGTGTGCGTGGCATTCCCCCTTGAGGAAACAGAAAGGAAAAAGGAAGCACACCAAATAGTAGGGAAGTTACCAGGGAGTACTAGCAGAGCTAGCAGGTGAAAACAATCAGAATCAGTCAATTACCCAGGCAGTTCACTAGCCCAGCCCAGCCCAGCACTTAAAACACTGCAAACAACAGTTCATTATGTTTCTCTCAAGAGACACTGCAACACAGCAGTAAGCTAATAGCAGTGAAAACTGAAAAAGCTGTACTGAGGCAAAAAATGTTAGGGGCTGCCATTGCTGTTATAAGGCGACACACGCAACATGCTGAAGGTGGTGATGATGCAAATGCTGCTGGACAACCCACAGTGTGGAGACAGAGAAGAGTGTACAGGCCCAGGGTAACCTACCAGGGGTTACATGAGCTGGAGATAGTGGAGCACTATAGAGTGGACAGAGACCTCTTGCAGCAAATTATTGAGCTGTGCAGGTCACGCCTCACACCACAGAACCAACAGAGGGGACCCCATCCCAGTGAAAACTAAGGTATGTGTTGGCCTAAGAATATTAGCAACAGGTACCTTCCCAACGACCAATTGGTGATATGATGGGAATATCACAGGCATTAGCATTCAGGGTACTGCACCAGTTCCTGAATGCCATGTCAGCACATGTCGCTGATCATGTATACTTCCCCAATTCCCGTGAGGTATTGGCCAGCAATATGCGTCTCTTCCAGCAAATAGTGGAATACCCTGAAGTAGTGGGTGCAATAGATTGCACGCACATACGCATCAAATCACCAGCCGGTGAGCGAGGTAGGGTCTACTTCAACCGCAAGGGCTTCCCCTCCATCAACTGCCAGGTCATGTGTGATGCCCAGGGCATAATACTGAATGTGTGTGCTGGCTGCCCTGGAAGCTACCATGATTCCCATATCTGGCATCTGACACAGCTGTACCAGACATTTGCCAATGGGGACATCCCACATGGACACCTAGTGGGGGATGCTGGCTATGCACTGTAGCCGTGGCTGATGAAACCCATCAGAAACTCACACACACCCCTGAACAGGAACACCATAATGAGGCACACGCACAAACACAAAATGTAATTGAGCATGTGTTTGGGCTGCTCAAGTCATGGTTCCGGTGCCTGGACACATCTGGTGGAGCCTTACAGTACTCACCAACTACATGTACCCAAATTGTCATGGTATGTGCTATGCTACATAATATGATCCTGTGAAAACAGCTGCAGCAGGACCAGCATAGGCCTGGGCCAAACAGACCCCACCATTGCCAGGGCCATCACAGACAGAGCGTAATTTGGAGGAGGAACAACCAGAGCCTGCCCCAGTAGGCAGAAGGATGTGTGCCCAGTATTCCTTGGCCTTGGCAAAGAGGCAACACATAGCACATACACTGGCTCAGTAGGAACTCTGGAAATTATACCTCTCTCTGACCCACACATATAGTAAATGGGATGCCTACGTTGACACTACCTGCAGTCAAACATGTGTAGGGAGTGTAGTATGTGCATCCAACATGGGCAGCCCTGCATCAACACCTGAGGCATGATTATCATGTGTTAAGCAATATAAAGCAGTGCTAAACAGCATTTACCACTATGTAGTATATTTAAACCAAATCGCACACACCAACTAGTACAAATGTGGCCAATGTTGAGTAATATTGGCCAACGTCCAGCAATGATGGTTAATATTGAGCAATGTTGGACAAGCTGGGCCCAAGTAGGGCATAGCTGAATAAAAGCCAACATGTTCATAGTTGCTCTACTGGCCCTTAAGCAGTCTAGTCTGCTCAGTTTGAAAATATAAGCGGTGATGGGCCTTGAACCTAGGATATTGTGCACTATAGTCATAGTACTGAACCACTAGACCATGACAGTATTGCAGTGGTTAAACTGTATGAAGAAATGTTGATAAGTCTATGCAAAGTATTCCATGGAAACCCTGTAGGCACAGCATAATCCCTGTTGAGTTATGACACAAAGGTGAGTCCTGCAGTAAGAACAGAACCTGACTTGCAACACACACAGTACAAACATTAATACTGGACATGTACACATACATCAACAAATGTAGTGGACCTCAGACAGCAACATACAGAAAGGTCACACTGGGCATGCTCACACACTTGAATACATGAGACAAATGTCAGGCAACAGAACACTGACAGTCTGAACTGGGCATGCTCACACACTTAGGCCATGTTGGAGTAGAGCAGTGGGCCACACATATCAGGCAGTTGCATGTGTTAACGCAGGAACCTCTCACTATCCAGCAATCTGCCCTGTGCACACACTTATATGACAGCAGACACATATATAATATGGTGGAACCCTGTCATAATCAAATATGTTCTGCAGATACCTAAGTGGTTCATAGAAAGTGGGAAAGCAAAGATGATAAATAACTGCAAACAGTATCAGCAATAAACATTGTGCATCATGAACATTGTCATAGGTTCAGGGGTTGATACTAGGCTATCTGCTCTAGGGCATGTTCAAGTATAGCCAGAGTGTGTTTGGCTGCTGCAACCCAATCAAATCAGAACACTGTGCCCATGAATAGTAGGTCACACAAGATAGCCTATTTACATTTAGTGTATTGTGCCTTGGTCTAGCAGGGATCCAGAAGATATCCCATGGGTACACATACGATCACCCATCCACTTGTCAAGATGTCACCTGTAGGTGGTCACTGGGTGGCTCTACTTATGCAAAACTGGGACTGCACTCTGCAGTGAGTGGTGCCTTATGGATAATAATCTGTCCCACCAGCATGTCCTATCAACATCTGTGCTGAGGTATATGTCCCTGGAGTGTGTAGCTCCAAGGGGGTTGGATATCCTGAGGTGGAGCATGTCCATTAATTCTGGGTCAGATATTGCCTTAAACCACAGGCACACAACACATCCATGTAGGTGTTAAGTGACTGAGTAGAGCTGGAGTTACTGTATCTGAACTGTGCAGGGCATCCATGTGAGTCCCTACATCTGCTTGATGACTAACATTTGTGGCCATTACAGTTGCTGCAGGTGTCAGGTAAGGTACAACCCAAATGTGGCATAGTAACCAAGCATGGTCGTGATGAGTATAAGGGCACAATGACCACACGTGATCAACATGTGAAACCATGTGGGATATGGTGGGCTATGTAGAAGTACTGTCTAACCACTTTGGCAATGTGATTGTCAAAGGCGAGAGTACAAATAGGCTGTGTCCCCAAACCCGTAACAACTACTACCGTATGTAATGGATTACTACCTATGTGGTAATGTGTGGGCATGTTGTCATTCTCAAAGGGGATGACTATGCAACTAATGGCATGTAGCCATAGGCCATGGCTCAGGAACCAGTCATCCTATCTCTGTGAGACCCTGTATGAGTATGCATGTGCCAGCTGGAGAGTTGACTATGACACCCAGTTTGCAGTCATCTGTGAACATGGGCAGCCATATCCCGCTTGTGATAGCCTGAACATCACACAAATATATACTGAATAAGAGAGTTCCCAGGACTGAGCCTTGTGGGATGCCATGTGTAACAGGTGTATAGTCAGACATGGCACCTGCAACACTGAGCATGTGGGTGCTATCCCTGATCCAGCTAGCAATCCATCGTGTGAGATATGTGTTGATATTGATGCCGGTGAGCCTATGCATAATGGCTGTGTGGGGTATCGTGTCGAAGGGTTGTGCAAGGTCCAGGCAGGCTGTGTGGACAACTGGCCCAACACTGATGGACCTGGTAACTGTTTAAAGAATAGAAACAGGTCCAACAGGCAAGATCTGTCCACAACAATGCTGTAATGTGTATGACCCAGTGTCTGTAGGTTTCCCATGTCTATGTGCATGAGTCCCATTACAATACACTCCATAGCTTTTCAGAACAGGCTAGTTAGCCCTATAGGCCGATATTGTCTGTGGTCTGTTATGGCAGTATTCAGTGGAGTGGGACCACTATCGCTGTACGCCATTCCTTGGGTACGAATCTTGCAGTAACCCTGATATCGAACAGTGATGTAATGTGAGGGTTACGTCTGTCATGAAGGTCGTGTACAACAGAGGCCGGGACACTGTCTGGTCCCATTGGTGCTGTGGTGTCCGCTGTGGGGAGGGAAGCACTCACCTGTTTATTCGTGGTGTCAGGGAGGTTACAATCTGTTGGGATGGACAGTATCTCCTTAGGGGGGATGAGGGGGAGACAACTGTATTGAACCTGTTTGCCAGGATGTTGGCAATGTCTGTGGGTTCAGGGTATGTTCAGTCAGTATGTAGTAACGCACAGCATATCAGTGAGTGTCCAGCCAGGTACCTGAATTAACTGAAGAAGGCCTTGTGAGTGTCCGATGTGTCTGCTGCAATTGTTTGTTAGAAGCGGCCTTGACATAAATACATGAGTGATTGTAGCTGTCTGCTAGTACAGATCACAGATGCCTTCCCTGTCTGGGATTGTGCTCTTTCATGTAGTAGCATCTTCCTTTTGTTGTATAGCGCATTAATGGCCGAGGTCCACCAGACAGGTCCCCTGCCATTGGAGTAGTGAGTCCAGGTGTTATTTTGGATAGCATGATCCATGCAGTCCACTAGGTGTCCATAGACTGTGTATGTAATGGATTCAGCAGTCTGAGCCATACTTACCACTGACCCAGGGTCTCTGAAGGATACCACCGTGGTATGGAGAAGTGTGACGTTTACTTTTGGGAGGTTCATCAAGATTACCCAGGATGGGTGTGGGGACGGGATATGGATGTCCAGTGAGATAAAGTATGTTCTGTTCTTACCAATGAGGGGTATATCACAGGTGTGGAACATAGAGTCCCCATGTTGCTGATGATCATGTCCAATATGTTGTCCCGTCTTGTGGGTTTGTTGACCGGTTGTGCCATAGCATATGAGTATACAAATTGTAGCAACTGTTGGGTGAGGGTGTTGGGGCCTGAGTACTATCCCCAGTCAATGTGTGTGTATATGACATCACCCAATATAATGGTGTTTGGGGAGACCGTCATATTGTCCAGTGTTCCCCGGAAAGACGAGTGTGGTTGCTGAGTTTGAGAGTGTGGTCTGTAGCAGGCAACAAACCAAAAGGCAGATTTGCACAATGTTAGGTGCATATATATGGTCTGTGATGCTTTGTGCAGTGCTACCAACCCGGAGGTATGTGTATATGTGATGTATATGGATACTCCCCCTATTTGTGTTGGCCATTCCGGGTTATATGGTCAGAAAGCATGGTACAAAATATAACCTGGTAGTGCTGGTGTGCATGTGGGAGCCTGAACCATGTGTCTGTTAGTGCACAGATATTGCTATTCTCCATACTGAGGAGATTCCTGAGTGTGGTCAATGTGAGGGTAATACATCTGGTGTTGAGCAGCATTACCCTCAGTGTCATGTACTCTGTAATGTCTATGGAGGTGGGTCTGTCTGTTGAGCCCTGCTTAAATAAGGCAGTATGGTGGCAGCAAGTGCCTTAGCCAGTATGCAAATGTCCAAGGGTGACAGGTGCAAGCTGTCCATAGGGAAGCTACATGGCATGTCGAGCATGTCACCCCAGGCTGACAGACACTGTATCCCCTTTGAATAACACCAGTATGTTAGCCAACTGTTAAACATGATCAGTTTGTTGGTATACTGAGACATCATACTTGGTGAATGTAAGATGCTAGACAAGGTCAGGGTCATACCGGCCTGGGCTACATGATCAGAGAGTTCCACTATGTATCATGTCATGTGGTCCAGGGAGGAACATCTGAGGTTGTACGCACCAGCATGGACAATGATGGAGCCAGTCCTGGACTTACTTTGGAGTGACCTGAGTGCATGTGTTATGTGGCAGATCCTGGCACCTGAGAGACAGCTCTAAGTGACTATTTCCTTATTTGGCCCGGTGAGTGGGACATCAGTGTGTCTGACATTAAGTGTCACCCATTACATGTGTATCAGGTGTGTTGTTTAGCCCGAAGGGCAGTGACTGTGTGGCACACTGACATTGTGAACTATGTGATATGTGGGTATTGTAGTGGAGTAGCAGTTGTTTGTGTGTCTGCTTTGGAGGTCTCTGCTGCTTAGGCAGAGTGTATGTGGAGCCTCCGAGTATGTGTATGTGTGATAATGTGTTTTGATTGCTGTTGCTATCGGTGTATGTGAGTCTGATATGTGGTGTGTGTGGTCACCTCCACCACCTGATAGACCATGCCAGTCATGGGTCGAGAGAGCTCAGCCTCCTGTATGTCAATATAGTTGCATCTCTCACATATATCTGAGTGTGTTGGGAGGAGGAGAGGGTTGTCTGTGTACATGAGGCAGATGTGACATTGTGTCATAACCACAATATTCACTAGCTGGACTGGAGAGTACACATGAAACCAACCCCTGGACATGCCAGTATGTTATGATGACATACTCTGTAGCCTGATCACAAAGGATCAGTAGGGTGTTAAGTGTGTAAATGAGTATAACTGGGAGTAGTGCTCAGGTTTGTTGGTGTTTTGTAAAGAGTAGCTGAGAAGGAGTCCATACTGAGAATCATGACATGTCCTTCAGCTATGTCAGAAATAGTAATGTACACTCATATATGTCCTGAGTCAGGGCCAACTGTGCCTTACTGACAATGCCGACATCCTGTCAGACAGGCCCATATTTACATAACCACCTCCCACTGACGATAGTCCCTGACATCATACCAGGAGATATCACATGTAGAATGTCTGACCAGCTCCCCCCAAAGCCAAAGGCATGGCAGCAATTGGATTACAATGTTTCCCAATATGTGTCATGCATGCACTACAGAACAAACAGACCCTGCACCTGAACAGTCTGTTGTGCCTCACCCACTCCACAGGGTCTGGAACCGTCAAATGTATTACAGCAACATATGGCACTCCCCACAAGTGTGGGTGCACAACACACCATGGGAAATATAGTCCAGTAAGCCTATAAAGTCTGATCTGCAAGGCCATGGAGTCCATCATGGCTGAAATCATAAACAGGGCTATTGGAAGCTGACAAACACACAGCCTTACCGACTGTTGCATGTTCATGTGCAGATCATGGTTCCCAAACATGCTACACCATTTGCAAGGCAGCCACCCAGGACATACATCACTGAACAGAGATACACATGCCCCACAAAGACTTTGCATAGCTCTTCATCAACATCACAGACACATGATGTATCCACAAAACCAACAATCTGTGCATTGATATGTGTTGACATATGAAGGGATGTCAATGTGTCCACAGATAGATCACACAAGGTATGACTCACAGGGTCCTGTTCAAGCCATTGATACCTGCTGACCCACATGGATCATTCCTGGGATTGCATAAAAGAAAGTGCACACACATTCCCATGTCCAGTCTAATGATGTCAGCATCCTACAAATATACCAGAAGAACAGAACTTTCCCAGTAAAGCATATAGTGTGCTGTGTTAATGTGTATCTCTCTAATATCATAACATAGTTAGGTAGGGGTTTGAATCCTGCAAGCGCTGACAGTGTGTGTGTGAGTTCCTGTGAGAGGAGTAGCTTTTTTGGAGACTGGGAAAACACATTAAAAGAGGCACATCCCTCTTTGGAATGTCTGATGATGTCAGCATCCTACAAATATATCAGGTGAACAGAAACCACCCAGTAAAGCATATAGCACACTGTGTTAATGCGTATCTGTCTAGTATCATAACATAGTTAGGTAGAGGTTTGTATCCAGCAAGCACTGTTAGTGTGGGGGTGTATGTGTAAGAGTTCTTTTGAGAGGAGTAGCCTTTTTGGAGACTGGGAAAACACATTAAAAGAGGCACATCCCTCTTTTGGAATGTCTGATGATGTCAGCATCCTACAAATATATCAGGTGAACAAAAGCCACTCAATCAAGCATATAGCATGCCATGTTAATGCATATCTTTCTAATATCATAACACAATTAGGTAGGGGTTTGAATCCTGTAAGCGCTGACAGTGTGTATATGTGTGTGAGTTCCTTTGAGAGGAGTAGCCTTTTTGGAGCCTGGGAAAACAAATTAAAAGAGGCACATCCCTTTTTGGAATGTCTGATGATGTCAGCATCCTACAAATATATCAGGTGAACAGAAACCATCCAGTAAAGCTTATAGCGTGCTGTGTTAATGTAGATCTTTCTAGTATCATAACATAGTGAGGTAGGGGTTTGAATCCTGCAAACGCTGTGTGTGTGTGTGCCACAGGTGATCAATGCAGTGTGGGTTTTGCTTTTACTACGGTATAATATATGATTAAAACAGTATGTACATTGCACACATTGGGTATCTGCGTGACAAATGAATATGTGTGCATGTGACCTCAATCAGTACATAGGTGTGAAACGTGCATACTACATGAATACATTTGTTTCCTTCGACAGATTGTGCCGCTGCTTCTCAGATCATAGGTCACATATGTATGTATGCAACAAGCCCAGCCACTGTAGTGATCTGTGGCCAAAGTCATCTGTGCCACACACACCCATGACACGTACTATAGAGTACTGTGAGTGAGGGTAATTACCTGGGGTATGTGTCACACATGTTCATACACAACAACGACTGGCAGTAATGGACAGTCATTATAGGTGTACAACAGCCCTGTGGATATGCATGCAGGCCCCTAATGTGTTATGTGAAACACCGATGGACCCCACAATACCTATGGATATGTGGATGCCAAGGGACAGATGACATAACATGTCTGTACACATTGGTACCCAACAGACATGTCGAGGGCTACCACCTATGTGGTACTGTCGGGATAGTATGTCTAGTAAATGTGGGTGACTATGCCATAGTTGGCTTGCGACTATACAGCATGTATTGGACAACAGGTATCTGTCTGTATGATACACTTGTGGAGGATATGCACCCATGCAGGGAATGCAGTGTAGGGCAATGCATGCATTTCCAGATGTGGATGGACATATCCCTAGTGTGTTTGTATGTATCTAAGAGGGCTATATGCCACACAGGTGTGGTCCCAGGAATGTGTGACAGTCAATACCACTGGTTACTGTTATAGTATAGTACCAGAAGGATCCAACTGTTACTGAGTTCCCTACAGCTGTGTGTCATTTGTCAGGACATCATCTAATGATTGGTTATAGTCATGCTGTTGAGGTGGTGTATACTACCAGACTGCAGATCATTGACAGATATCAACAGTATCACCCACAGCATAGTGGCAACCCATGCCATACACACATGTGTACCCATGTTAGTACATATCTGTAGTAGAATGCATACAGGCCATCGAAATATACCATGAGATGTTAGCAATGTGTACAACAGGGTGTGTTGCACATCCCAAGTGTCCACTATGCACGTGCATGCAGACAGTGCACACACACCATGTTGACAGATGTACACCTGCTAATTTGTAATGCACACATCACACACATACTGTCCACTCACTAACACATGCAGGCAACACTGTACACCTCAGCCAAGTGGCACATGGGTGGACAATACATACTCAGACCTAACACTGGTGTAAACAATGCTACAATGACTATCAGAGCTGTGATGCATAATGCCTGCTCAGATATACCTACAAGGATATCAGTACACTTTCCTGTTGGCAACGTGCTACTATTGCTACACTGCTATAATGTCACCCTGTGCATCAGAACCATGTTAGCTTATTCCTGCATCAATGTGACAGATGACAGGAGGTGGCACAGGTGTCATCATATGCACAGGGTGTGTTGTTGGTTTGCCAGCGCCCGACATTGACCCATCCAATCGACATGTCTGTGTGTGTGTGTGTGTGTGTGTGTGTGTGTGTGTGTGTGTGTGTGTGTGTGTGTGCATGAGGGACAACAGTACAGCATGGGCCAATGTTGATGTAATGTGTGTATATGTGTGAGCCCTAGTTGTTTGGTTAATGTGTGCGTGTCTGCATGCACACAACTCCACCAATTGGCTGCCATATATGGGCAGTTGTGGGACAGCCACAGACTGTACCTGCTAGGCCGTACAGATCACTGTCTCTGGCCATGGACATGGTACCTGTGCCTGGCAGGGGTGTTACAGGCAGTATCAGGTACCAACCCTGACTGGGTGCTATCATCAGAGGCAGAGGTATGATGACTGGACCCATGTCCCTGCTGGGACTGGCCAGTGCCACGTGCACATGGTCTAGTAGGATGGTCAATGGACAGGCCAGCCCCAGCATTGCTGGGGCTGCTACTGCCACTACGGGAGCAGCTGTGATCCATGGTCTGTCCGCGACGACTGCCAGCTGATGCTGTTGCTGGAATGCATCTGCATTGGCTTCCCATCCATCCTGCATGGTCCTGGCTCATGGGTAACACATTGTGGAGGACATCTAATGTCTCCCTCCAATGGCTATCAATGACCTCGGTGTAATTCCAGATGGCACTTGCAAGGTCACGGATGCTGTCATTGATAGAAATGCAATGGGCCCTCTGCGTCCTTAGTCCCTGTCGGGTGTACCATTCCATACATGCCTGTGCCTGCATTACAGCCCGGAACATACTGGAGGTTGTAATACCTCTGGGGGCACGTCTGCCAGGGGCAATACTTCCAGTGGTGGTCCCCCGAGAACCCCTGGACATCCGCCTATGAGGTACCGTTCTGGTAATCTGGCTAAGGCTGCTGTGAGGGGATGCACGTGCCATGGGTACCGCATTCTCCTGGTCGATGCCGACTGTATGCTGTCCCTGAGCTAAGGCCATTGGTGATGAGGGCTGTATTGGCAGTATGAGTGTGCGCATAGATGGGGTTGAACACTGTGTACTGTCGATTGGTGGACCAACGACAGACCCTGACAGACCTTCCTGTACCACAATACATGTCTCATCATCTCCACTATTAGTGGCAGTGACATCAGGTTCCCTGCTGCATTCAGACACCTCTAACTCAGCACCTGTGGAAGGAAGACAGGAAACACACTTCACAATCTGTACATGATGTTAGCACACATGCACACATGCACACATGAGCACATGCACACATGCACACATGCGCACATGCCCACATGCACACATGCACACATGAACACAAATACACTGTTCACCACATCACATGCACACACACACACCAGCAATCCAACACATACACAATAGTGGGTGAAGTTGGGTGACAGTATCACAGAGCAAACAGTCACCTCACATGTGTCAGCATGCAGAATATGTGTCGCTCAAGACCATGCAGTGCATGTGTTGATGGCACTATTTAATGACAGTATACATGGCTGTGATGCATGTGTGCAGTTCAGTGATTGACTACACCCTGGAACACAATGTGTACATGGACACAACATTGCTGTGCAAGTATTATCTGCTCTGCAATGTCCTGTGCACCATCACTCAGTGGTATACATACCATGGCTCAATGTGTTATCTGTGTGACACATAGATTGCCATGTCTGCTTACAGTGTCTGTGTCCATAGTGAATAATAGTGGGCACAGGTGTTGCAAATGCATGCAATGTACAGACATGGGATGAGTGGTGCATGTAGACGTGACGTAATCCCAATGCTCAACATGGCCATTATACAGTGGTTATGGTGAGTGTGGGACATATTGCAGATATGTCGATGCCAACCATGGCATGGCGTGCTACACGACTGCAACATTAAACACCACACATACCCAGTGTGTGTCATGTGACCTATACACCCAATAGCATTCCAGGACATATATGTGACTCTTTGTACCGATGGCGACAGCTGTGCATATTGTGTATACTGGCATATGTAAGCACACACACAACATGCTATGCATATTGTGTATAGGTGCATATGTTTGCACACACACAACATTGAGGTACAAAGCAAAGACCGCTATGTGTAGTACTGTGGTCACTGTAACTGGATGGGGTGTACTACCATATGCCATTATCATCATCATGCAACTTTTGGTCACTCATGGCTACTACTGTGTGACAGACCACCGCCTAGCATGCTGTACCTGAACTGCAGTGCCGTGGCTATGTTCACTATTACACAGCCACTTTGTACATGGGTGTATGAGGTGCCCAATAGGGAGCATTGCCTAACATGACTGTGTTATGTGTTGAAGAGTGTTGCACAACCCCATGATAGGCCTCTACCCCTGAGGCACATCATGTGTGTGTGGATGACATGTGGGATACTGAGGTGTGACCTTACAGCGGGTGTGTGGTTACACCATATGTAGCATGTCTTTGCATACTGCGTATGATAAACGTGTTATGTTGTGTACAGGTGTTGCAACTATGCCTATCCAATGTGCAGTATGGGGTTGCCACAACTGTGTCTTATGCTCTGTGTATTGCATGTCAGTGAGGCAGCTACTGACATTACTGAGCTGTGCAACATCTTACAGCAAACATGCATGGCATGCATTATGCGTAGGTGTGTTACGTGTACATGGCCTACACCTCACCTATGACATGCATATTTCATTACCAACATTGCAGGTATAACACACTCACCAGCATGGATCAGCTGCCTTGCTGTCACACCAGAGGGACCTACGAGAATATGAGAGAGTTAGTCAGCGGCCACAACGGTGGCATTGCTACAGTGGGTATGCTAAATTGCAGTTTAACAACAGTCAACAGTCACAGGTGTAGAGATATTATTTGAAATATCAGTATTGCACAACAATAGGCAACAGAACTGCTAAACACACAGTGCACATCTCACATAGACATAATCTAACAGTACAGTTAACTGTCTTCTACAGATAGGGCATGTTACCTGCTTGCTCCGGGTGGACGTGCTAGGTGGCTCTGGCCTCCATGACAACACAAGTCAGACGTTGATGTTGCTGTTGTCCAGGAGCCACCATGCTTAGGAGCAGTTCCTCCACTCTGGTGAGGGGGGGGTGAATGCCACCCCACCACCTGTGGCATGCTGCTGTCTTTGGATATCAGACGCACGCAACCAGACATGTCTAATTAAATCACTGCAGTGATGGTGTACCTGCTCATATGTCCGGTTATGCATGCCTATGTCATTTACCTGACGAACAAGTTCCTGCCACAGTGCAGTCTGCTCCTGCTGGTGCTGGCTGCTTCTGGAGAACAGCATTGTATACTGCTGCACTAGGCTTTGTAGTATCACCTCTTCCTCATCCGCTGTGTATGATGGATTGCGTTGGTGGGCCATCTGGCTGAAAAAGATATGAACAATATGTGTGAGCGAGTCCTGTGGCACACGTTACACCTTAAACCACAGATATCACTTTACTGACATATATACCATCCTATTGTCTGTCAGAGGTTACACACATTCAATACCACTTAGTGGTTCTCAGGCCACAACTAACTAACAGTGCCTGGCACACTCTATATATCACACCACTATACATCAGTACCCGACACACTGTTTGTGACACATTGCACAACCTCAAGATAGGGGTGTGTATCACACCAATGCACGGACAGAGATGTCATCCATTGCAATGGATGTAAAGTACAGGTACAGTAGTACCAGTCAACCACCCTAGCCATTGATGCCATAGCCCTGCCTAACAGATGTGTACAGTTGTTACTATAGGTGGCATACTGCTGTAACAGAGTATATATGTTGCTGGATACACACGTATACCCTGTAACACACGTATGATTGCAGCCATTGTACAGGCATGATTACCCACACATCAGACAAACATACAACACACCACTATATGCCAACACAGATGAGCATTACCTGTGTACCTTACAGTACTGTGTGCCACTACTTACACACTCTTATGCCTGAGTTTTGTCCTCTGTACAGTAAACACAGATGGCAGTGTTCCCAAGCAATGTGAACACACACCATACTGTGCTGTTTAGGCCTACAGCTTCTGGTAGTACTACAGTTCATATGGTAGTTGGATTCACCAGCAGTGCCACTCACTAAGCATACATGTATTGCTTTAGCCTACAATGAGACACCACATTCGTCAATAAGGAACTACATCACATCATTTGCCATACTACTATGTCTGCCTAACAGTACATTACACATCATTTGCTGTACTTACAGCTAGGATAGACACTACCATGTCAGATACAACTTCACACTAAGCTATCACACCTTTACAGACCCTGCACACATTCAGTGTTACACTTATTCAACCTCACATAGCAGGTATTGCATTGGGTACATGTGTGAGTGCATAGTGTCATAGGTAGGTAATATGCTGTTGGCCTTAGGGCCTATGGCAGCCTAGCCATATGCTACCCTGGCCTTTGACACACATGTACTTTGATTTCACTTGCCCCTGCCAACCAGAACCACAGAGGTGTTTCCTGGGGTGTATTACCAATCTCCCACACAATTATCAGGGGTATTTATGACACCTGCTAAGGAGGAGCCTTGTTTGCTATTGCTAGGTGATCTATTCCGGTGTATGGCATATCTCTGAGATGGGAACCTATCCCTCCAGCATGTGCTGTTTAGTGAGCTGACAAGGTTTAGGGCCCTAAAGCATGTATCCTGGAGGGATTGTGATATGTTGCCATGGTGGTTGTCACCCAGCTATGGGTGTGACATACCTCTGTATGTCTGGCAGAGGTCACCTCTGTGTGGCCAGTATGCAATACAGTGTAGATGTGGTTTTGTGAGTCAGTCTGCATAGGGCATCTGTTTGCAGCCAGTATTACCCTTTGGGAGATATGTCTGTGGCCTTTTCACCTGGTGTAGTTGTCATGTGAGGTACATACCACATAGGGCATTGTGCTGGCTAGAGGGGAACACTGCCCTATATTTCTATAGATGACACACCTGTTCCCATGACACATAACACACTGACTGATTACAGGTGTAGTGTGGCACTGTCTTCATCAAAGCGGAGGCTATTGTCCACCTGTGTCCCATGTTCCCTTATCACACCTTAACTGTTAGGTAGATCTCAACCTATGTGGTAGTTAATGGGTACAGTATTTTGGAAAGGAGGAATGGCACTGCAGTATCAACACTTGTCTACAGTCCATGCCTTGGTCACCACACACCTGTTGCAGTACATATGAGCCCGTGTCACTCTGTCTCTCCCTCTCCTCTATATGGCTATATATATTTCTTTATATCTATATATATATATATATATATATATATATATATATATATATATATATCTATATATATATATATATATATATATATATATATATATATATATATATGTATATGCATATCTATACACATTCATGTACACATCCATTGCTGTACACATGGATGTACATATAGGCACATTTGCTGTCCACCTTTCGTGGTGGGGATATCAGTTATGCGACAGTTGAGGGATGTACAGTTATGTGATTATATTGCACAGTGTTGTGCAGAATGCATGTGGGTGTCCTCAGCCCATGTAGCATTAGCAGGCCTCACTGGCTGTAACACAGCAGATCTGACAAATCAGTCCCACAGCATTTAACCACCACATCACATATAGCAGCACTGCATGCTGTTTTCTAGGCCACACACTACGACCTACATAGATATATGCACATATCAACCTTCAATGACAGATATCTGTCCACTCTTCACTAACAGTTGCAGTATGTCCCTTGCCCTATGCACATGTCCGGATACAGATAGATACATACTGCTGCCACACATGGATGATTTGCAGTATGTAGAGTACTCTTCAGGAACATCTGCTACATGCCAACACATACATGTGAGTTACATACCTTACCTTTGTATTTCCCTGCTCCGTGTGTTATGGTTTTGTAGGTTTTTTTTTTTGGTTGTTTGTTTTGGGCTTTTCCCCTCTATTTCAGTTTATGTCTCAGTTTCTCTCTCTGTTGTGTCTCAGTCTGCGTCTATGTCTGTGTCCGTGTCTGTCTCTCCCTCTCTCTCTCTCTCTCTCCCAGCACCTGCAATGATAGAATTCCATGTGTGGACTGCAGGTACAGCCTGCTTTTCTAGGTATCTGCACTTGTGCATGTGACAGCCTCTGCACCAATTGTTGCCCACCATTCAGTAATTGCATGCAGCCTGCTGTGTGGTGATTGCATTACTAACTGTGATTGCAGCCCAGTGTTATATAATGCTAGGTTAGGTAGGCATAGCCCTTTCAGCTGTCCAATGTGGGGCCCATGCTTGTTTGCTCTGGGCACCGTTGTGTCAGTCAGAAGGTTGGTATATGTCTCTTATCTGAAGCTAGGGTTGTAGCTAGTTATATGCATGTTGTACTCAAACCTGAATGTTGCTACTTCCAGTACACACTACGCAATGTAGACATGTACTCACCCCTCCAAATGCTAACACAGGATACATGGGAGTATGTACTTTATTTCTGACTTACACAATTAACTGCCATACAAATGTGGTTATTGCACTGTATTCCTGTGGCCAGTATTTATCCAGGTCTGATACTGTGTGGTGTTTGTAAGGTGCTGCTGTAACATTATTCCCTGATAGGATGTCTGGTTCTCCTTTCACAGTCATGTCATGCAATTCCACAACAACTGCTGGTAAAGACCCACAGAACAGGATTTGTGTTATACCATTCCTGATTTCCATTTCCATTCCCTCATTGTAATGCATGATATATTTATTTCAGAACCCAGTTATTTGTATATCTGCTGTGGCTTAGTGGTAATTCATGCAGTGTATTGTGTCAATGGCCTGGGGTTCGAGACTGGCAGAGGTTTTTTCTTTTGCTGCTGAGCAGAACAAGGGCCCTGCCATAGAGTGACTAAGACACTTTTAAGCAGTTGTAAGTGGTTTTGCGTGAGTTTGCGTGATGTTTAGCGATGCTTAGCTAAGCGCACACATGCGCATACTCGCTTAAACCCGCTTACTACTGCTTACAAGTGCTTACTCCCGCTAACCCCTGCGCTAATTTCTTTTAAAGAAAAGAAAATGGGGAGATAGGAAAGTGGTGAAAAAGGGGGCACAAAGAGGGACAGACAGTAGGTAAACAAGCTTGGGATGTGCAGGACGGGTGTAGTGAAGGTCCATAGCTGCCCATTTCTTTACCAGCAACAGCTGTGCATATGCAATAAATTTGGAGTGATATTTGAAATCTTCCACTCCTGGGAGAGGGGTGAGGACAACAAAGTATGTTGTACTGCTAATTATAATTATCAGTTTACATGTCCAATGGACATGTGTGTGAAATGGGCAGCTATGTATGGGGTGTAATTTTTTTGTGGGTACAGATTGCCCTTTTTTTTTTTTTCAGGTGAGAGTGGGAAGTGAGGTAAAGGAAGTAGGTATGTCCAGGGAGGTAGGTTGGAGAGGTAAACAGACAAGACAGTCAAGACACATACAGGGGCGGTGTATGACACATGGGGTGGGTGAACACAATTGACGGGGTCCGATGTTTGGAAATCTCAAGCCCATGAGCCCAAAGATGGTAACAGTGGAACTGAGATCCCCACCCATGGGCAGTCACCACTGCACCTTCACAGCCCCGAGGGTGGCTGTGCTGGGGGCTGTGTAGGACAGGCAGTCTCACTCATGAAACGCACCACTCTCGCCTCGATCTGGTGTAGGGGATCAGCGTCTGAATGCTGGATCTCCCTACGCACCACAACCCAAACCCTTCAAAGGGTGACAGGTGGCCCTTCTCCATCCATGCTTGCACGGGGGGGCAAGCCCCATCCCCTGCAGCACTTCCACCTGAATGTGGCACAGGACCAACAGAGGAGGGGAGCCTGGGCTGGGCACCGGACTTGCTGGTGCCAGGTGCACTCACCAGCTGAGGAGGGACAGGTGGGTCCGCTGGGACCGGCCTTTCCATACGTTCTGTGATTAGGTGTGTTTAATTACAACATAAACAACAGCATTCCATATTAGTTGTAACAGCATGCAGTAATATTCCCATTAACCCAACACACCAAGGTTCCAACAGTTGAACAGCAAGCATAACACATGCATATATTGAACCATAGTGGATATTCCAACAACATGCAGGGATGTTTGGTAGCAACAGGCCACCATGATTGTGGTGTTTAAACAGGGCACATGCATCAATGTGAATGCAAATATTTATTCAACAATAGGACATATGTCCCAACAAATATTTAAGATTACACATACCCACTGAGGTGTGGAATTGCATGGTTTATGTACATACAGTAGGGTGTGGAGAAAAACCTCTGTTAACATCTTATAATTACCTTTTAGTCTACACTACATTCCTAGTGACTGCAGGTGTATATCCCCTACATGTATTATTACACTTGCCACCATACATTAGGTTGTGTAATGAGTTTGGCTAGTTCAATATATGCCTGACCTATATCTGACATACTAACTGTCCAGGATGCAGATGTTACTGCTTCATATTTCTTGATTGCAGTTCTAATATCTGGGATGTTTTCACATGACATTTCTGTACTTCAATTTGTACAGAACCCTGCATTTCTTGACACACACTCACATTTTTGGGGAAAAAATAACATGCCACATGTGTGCCAGATTTATTTATGCATGTCTGCCAGTAAGTGACTGTTGCGGACTGTATATATGCTTCACAGCTACTAGCACTTCCATCACCCACTTTATATGGGACTGCACAACTCTGAGTTGCCAGCACTTTTTCAAACAGTACTATTTGTATAATGCAAGGGTACAACAATATTTCAAACTCTGTGACACAGACACACTCCAGGTTTTAGACCTTTATTAATGGCAGTACACACTTTTCCACAAGCTCACGCCTTTATTTGTTTTAACAGTGCATATGGCAGACATGTTCAAAACATAGTATACCTTTATTAATAGGTTAGAACACTCTTTTTTCAGGCTCACTCACTTATTCTATATGACAATGCCTGTAGAGATATTATTCCAGACATATGTTACCTTTGTTAATGGGTTACTACACTCATTTTCTGCCTCTCTGACATTTTTATCTGACAGTACATGCAGAGGACTTATTCAGGCAATTTTATGGCTGTATTATTGGACTACAACACTTTCTTTCATGCTCTCTCCCATATTTTATATAGCAATACATGCAGAATAATCACTAACCTGCCTAGTGGGGCAGCCTTAGCAGCCTATCACCATATGCTTGCTGATTCACAGCATGGTCACCTGCAGCTGTAAAGTAAATGAAGGGATACTGAGACATACCTATCCATTATACATACTCAAATTATCAATTCTTACATACTGCATTCCATGGCTACATACTCAGCTGTGGGGCATTCTGCAAACCACGGGCCTCCTGTATCCATTGGTTCAGGTGGTCCTGCTTCCTTCTCTTCAGGTCTGCATGGTGGTGATGGACCTGCTCACCAGTCTGAGGAACACCTGTGGCACTGGTGATGTTATGAGCTAACCGGTTCCAAGCCTCTGCCTTGTACTCCATCCCTTGGAACTGGCCCTGCAGGAGTCTTGACTCATGACGGTGGACAAGGAACCAAACCATGTATTTTGACTCCTCGATGCCCCAGCGTTGTGCCCGGAAGCGTGTTCCCTCTCCGACACCAGCCATTCTAACTGCAGATGTGAACTGCAATCAGTTAGGGTGTGTATTCCCGTCTATGGGGCTTAAATATGCCACATTTCCCGCACTTTTTTGTGATTGGCCGTTTTTTAAAATTCTCGGCTGACTGGAGACCTGCTTAGTAATGGTTAAACTACCATTAGTAAGTATATGTCTGTTAACAGTGGCTGTTTCCCCTAAGTTATCATGGCTTAGTGGTTCTGTACTTTGCTTGTGATGCACAGAGTCCTGGGTTCAAACCTTGTCATTCATTTTATTTTCATACTGTCCAGACAGGCTAGGGGGTGTGGCTGCATTTAAGCAACTTTGCTCTACGTTGCTCCTTGGTGTACTACGGTGCCCTGGTTGGTGCTGCGCGCATGTCCGGCCAAACAGATTGCGCTGGTTAAAGCGCTATTTCGCTATGGGCACCTCTATTGTGCTGGGTGAAGGGCTGCTTAGCTGCAGGCAATTATTATATATCGGGATCATTTAAAATATTTATTTTGTTCACTGTTACATTGGCCATTTCACTGCGTTTTACTACTATTTACACATATTTTTGTGTGGTATTATTTCATATATTGATTTAAAAATAAATACGAAGGGGAGTGGCGGGACTCGAACCATGAACGCCTCTTCTTTGTGTGAACGGCCTACCATTATGCTATTGCTATTTTGTGTGATTTGTATACACATTCTTTCTTATGCTCTTCCATGTCAGAATTGCTAACTCTAGCTAAGCAATGGGCACACCCGCGTACACACACGCAAATACGGGCAGCTATTTCGGGTATTTAAAAAAATAAAATTAACTTTTTACTTTTTATAACTGTGATGGGGGTTTCCAATATCAGGGAGTGTGGTGTTGGGTGCAAGGACATTTGAGCGGACTCGCTCTTGTGTATTTGCTTTTACTTTTCAATCACTTGCAGGGGCGTGGACATTTAGACTGTTTGGCAGCCGGACACGCCCCCTGCTTTCTTACACGATCCGTGTAAGACTTACAGTTGAGTCAGCATGCCCTTATGCATATTCATAGCACGCTGATGTCATACTGTTCAACTGCAGCCTCCAAGTAAGACTTATTAAGTCTTACACGGAGGATTCGTGAATCCGGGGAACAGTGTTTGACCACATTGCTGGCATAAAAGGTTCTGTGGAATGATCCATATTCAGTATACAGATTTTGTAGCAAGCAGCACTGGGGTGAGCCATGAAACCTTGCTTATGAGTGCCGCACATCATTAATATTCATGATGTGAAGTTGTATGATGAGCAGTATTGTGTACATGAATACACTCTGTGTAGGCTCTGCACAGAAGCTACACAGAGTTTATTGAATCCCACATCATTACTTTTTCAGATTTGTTTCACTTTCCATTGTTCTTGCACATCCATTTCCTCTTTTTCATACATTTTCTCCACAAAACACTCTACCACCTCCATAATACCTTTTTGTTTTTTTATTTTATTTTATTTTATGTGTCCTTTGCAATATTGTCTATCCTTTCTTCTCTCATTTTTACTTATTTTCCTAATGTAGGATAACCCCCCTTTGTCTTTCTTTTGAGAAAAAAATCTATTTGACTGTATGGCATCATTTTTTACATTTCATCTATTATTTTCATATATCTTTTCCTATTTTATATATGTTGTTACTTCCTTGCTTTCTTTGTCATAATTCCATAAAATTTCTTTATTTTTTATCCTATTTCTTTTTTCTTTCTTTCCACATCTAAATGCTTATGGATCTACTTCACATGACTGAAAACTCAAAATACTGAATTTGACTGAGACCATAATACTTAATTTTGAAAATAGTGAAAACTCATTTGACTTGAGTCTCAGTATACTGAAAGCTTAACATGCTGAATTTCAAAATACTAAATTTTAAGCCATAGACATGCACAATTACACCAATGTCTAACTCTTTCCAAGACTTAAAAATCACTTACCCTCTTAACAGAAACTGGATGATATAGGATCATAGGAAGTTACTAGGCTATTGGCCCCGAGGCCCTTATAAGGCCTAGCCAAGGGTTTACCCCATGTTTTGATAAGTAAACACCTGATGCCCCTGTCCAGCAGGGATAGGGGTGGAATCTCAGGGATGTATTTTCTGTTCAGTTATCCAGGTTGTGCTTAAAAAGGGATAAAGAGGTACTCTGCTTGGCATGGAGAGGGAGTCTATTCCACAGATGGGGAGTCTCTGGGACACAAATCTGTCCCACCAACAAGTCCTATTGATGTCACCAGCCAGATTGAGGCTGTGTGTGCAGGTTACTGAAGTGGGGATTGACCTGCAGATATGCAGCAGTCCCATCAAGGTAGGGTCCGAGATCACTTTATATGCCCGACAGAGGTCACCTCTGAGGAGTTTGTATGAAACTGAGTCGAGGGATAGGGTTTTTAGCCTGTCTGTGTATGGCAGGTTTTTGAGGCCCCTGACTCTCCTGGTAAGGAACCGTTGTGGCCTCTCCAGCTGCTGCATGTGGTTTGTGAGGTACATGCTGAATGGGGCATTGTACTCAGTGATGGGCCTTATAAGGGAAGAATACAGAGATGTTATGACCGCCTTGTCCCTGGATGAGACACCCTTACTTATGAGGCGGGCCATGTAGAAAACTGCCCATAAAGGAAGCAACATGGTGGTCAAAAGTCAGGTTGCTATCAACCTGGGTACCCAAATCCCTCACAACTGATAGCATGCTTAGGACATTGTTATTAAAGTGATAATTTGTGGGGACATCACTCTCACCAAAGGAAATGATTATGCATTTTCTGGTATTCAGCTTGAGACCATGTTTCTAGCACCACTCATTTGTTTGGGTGAGATCCTCTTGTAAGATGTCCACATCACTAGGGGAATTTATGACAGTGCCCAGCTTGTAGTCAGGTGCAAACTTGGTCAGCCATATCCCACTGATTTTGGACTGCACCTCAGAAAATTATATCCCAAATAACAGAGGCTCCAAAAATGAACTCTGGGGTATGTCACTTATTACGAGTCTACATTAATGAGGTAAAACCAAACTAAATGAGCGCTACGGCTCCCACACCCACCAATGTGGGGGGCTGCACCCCCACACCCCAACTATATATACTAGCTCCAGGTCACAATACAATGGGCAAAAGGACATATACTGTTTACTTACTTTACAGTACTGTATACACTACCACTACTGCAGGGAGCACACAAAACATCTACCATATTACTTTAGATACTTCACATAAAAATGTAGAGACATACCCACATTTAGAAACAGTAAAACACTACTTTCTATGCTCCTATCGCTATTCTGACAGTCGTCACTTTAAGTTGCAATACTATTTTTTATCACAAGCAAGTCACAGGTGAAGGAAAACATGCATCATATCTCTGGCTTAAAATTCAGTATTTTGAAATTCAGCATTGTAACCTTTCAGTATAATGAGACTCAGACAAATGAGTTTTCAGTATTTTGAAAATTAGGTATTGTGGTGTCAGTCAAATGAAATTCAATATTTTGAGTTTTCAGTCATGTGAAGTAGACCCCTGCTTATACACCACCCACCACTGTGTTCAGTTTTTATAAAATGGTTACATTGCCATATGATCTTTACATATTTGTTTCTCTCTCTTATCATTTCTTCCTCCCTTTTAAAGTCTGCAGTTAATCTGTTTATTTTTTCCCCTCCTTTATTATTTTGTTGTCTTCCATTATTTTAGCCCCCATTGCTCTAGGGTCTATATTGTAACGTCAAAACTTCAAAAGAGCGAACAATCTTATGTGGACTTAAAACGAACCTACAGAATGTCGAACAGCAAAACAGCGATTTTTTTTCCCAGGGGAAAAAATGCCTGAGCCATTGTCAGGACTTTGCCGTTCCCTCCACTGTGGTGCCGTCTCACAGTTGGTATATATAAGTAGGGGAGGTGTGAGGAGCACAGACCCCCACATTAAGGGTGCAAACCCCCCACTTTATTTTGTCTATTTTTTTTTTTTATCCTAACGATTTTTTCCCTGGGAAAAAATCTCTGTTTTGGCCATTCAGCATTCTGAGGGTTTGGTATTTCCATGTCGATCTAAGACCGTTTGCTCTTTTGAAGTTTCGACGTTACAATATAGACCCTTGCTCTATGATCTTGAAAGTCAGTCTTCTGCACCCCATGTTATTTCATTTATATCTTTAGTGTAAAGTATATAATCAAGTTTATTCTTCCCTACTTTTAAATCTAGACATTTTATTAATTCCCTTGACATCTTAATATCCTGTGTTATTTTTCCTTTTCTTTCCTCAGGGTACAGCTAAAATTTCCTACCTGCATTATTGACATATCTATACCAACACAATTATTTTTAATTTTTTCAAATGCCTGTTTTCTCCCTATCATACTAGTATATGCATAAATAACTATTAATCATGTATACTTTTTGCATCATTCTCTTATCACATATCACTACCCTTGTTGATACTACTGTTGTTACATCTAGAATTGTTATTTCTTCATTTTTTATAAGACGTCCAGTTCCAGAATATGTCTCATTTCCTACCAACCAAACAATATGGCCTCCTATACTATCTGAATTCTTTTCATTTTTTTTTCTTATTTGTTACAACAGGTATATAAAAAAAGCAACCATTTTTTCTTTCTACAGCATTCCACCACCTCCAACTGTCTTATATTATTTATAATGCTATTCACATTTAATGCTAAAATTCCTGTGCCATCATGTTCTTTTTTGTGTTTTACTTCCAGATCTTATTTTCTTTTCCTTCTGCTTAGTCTCCCACAAATTAATTTTTGTTCTATTCCCTTTTCTCAATGTCTTCCTCTTCTTCCTCTTCACTTTCTAAAATTGCAAATCTATTCTCTTTCTGTACATTAATAACATTGATTTGAACTGCTATTTCTTTTCTATCTACATCTTCATTGTTTAATCTTTCTTCAGTTTCCCCTTCTCACATACAGCCTTCTCTTTCTGCATCTACTACAATAATATTTTCTACTGTTTGCCTTTCTATTGAGAGTTTCTCTTCATCTACTCTTCCCTTTTATAATATGGGACAATCAAACCCAAAATGTTCAAATTCTTTGCATTTTATATAAACAGGCTTACAGTTGTTTGCTGTACATCCCCTCTCCACAAATTGGCCACAACTTTGTTTTATACAGTCTTGGACTAAATGATTTTTGTCTACAGACAAATAACATGCCCCTGAACCTAACAATTCTCTCTTACCATTCACAATTATTGTATGTGAAATATATTGAACTTTTACATCATTATCGTCCATTTTTATATGTACTTCCCACCCCAGTCCATATCTGCAACAATAAACATTAGTATAATTATCACTAAAATAAGGGATTTGGAGAAAATGGTAGGATATTTTTAATAAAAAAACCCAGGCTCAAGATGATTGTCACTGGTGCAGTGACATCCCGACCTCATGTGCAAAATGAAAAAAGGGGTTGAAGATAGATGGATGGATAATAGGATATGTTGAATAACATATGTAGAAATTGTACTATGAAACATAGGTATGAATATATATATATATATATATATATATATATATATATATATATATATATATATATATATATGTGTGTGTGTGTGCGTGTGTATAAAATGTTTTTTCTAAACTCAAAAAGAAATATAGCAAAAGACATATAGTTTTAACTTTCATGATGCTTGCACTATAACCGGTACTAGTATATGGTGTGATACAGAAAGGTGCTGGATTCATAAAGGCCTACACTGATTCTGCTATCGTGTATACATCATGGCACACACACACACACACACACACACACACACACACACACACACACACACACACACACACACACACACACGCACACACGCACACACGCACACACGCACACACACACAAACACACACACGCATGATAGCACAGTATTTTGTATTCATTAAATAGCTCCTAGTGCAGAACTTAAAAACAGACTAAACAGCAGAATATGCTAAAGAAATTGGAAGTATCCAAATTACATGCTAATTAACAAATCCAACATGGTAGGGCTATTCAGGATGGTATAAAATAATTGTGTAAACAGTGTAGCCATTTGTCCTGAAATCCAAAACTCTTTGGAATGCAGCCATGGTTACACTTAACAACAGCAACATAAATGTTAGTGTTTACTGCTGCCATAATTAACCTGTAAGTGCAACAGACTTTAAATCAAAGTGCTTCTGCTGAAAAATCTCTGCCAAGAAGAAGGGTGTTCGTACTCTGACTTATTATGGACTGGATGACACAGAAATTTAAGAGCCATACCATGTGGAGAGGAAAACAGCCGAGGAAATATGCAACCTCTGCCACCCTCACCTGATGCCCAAGGTATGCATGGAAACTGTTTGAAAAAAAGGAGTTGGATAACTGCTCACTCCAATATTCAAATATGTATATGTCCCTAAGATGAAACATGTCTCATACATACAGTAAGGCCATTAGTAGCTGATTACTGATGTCTGTAACATACACTTGTGGACATTGCCCAATAATGTGCATCAAGCATTTAATGTGCCCACTCAAATATTCATGAAACCCACTATCTACACTAATTGCAGGGAATTTAAACATGGTGTAAGGACATACATGATTGCATGCACAGTCCCTACCTCCTCAAGGATGAACACTGAGAAATGTTACTTCCTTTGGGTTTGCAAATTTGAAACATTAGTCTGACTGCAGGAAAATCAGTGTTTCACAGTCTGTCCTATTTGATGTACACTTACCAAAGTAATGGAGAAGAGACTTACACTAAATTTTAGATTTACATTACCTGAATTAGTAGAACTATTCCTAACATTTTTATGCATTGTTCATGACCACATTTTGTGCCTCTGAGTAACAATTCTTCTGCATTTCTAAAGATGTACATTACTCATTGAAACACATATCAATAGCAATACATCTATGATAACATTTTTGTTAGAAAATCATTGATAAAGGAATGCTGCTCACAAAATAAAGAGAAGGAAACAGCTGTAGTATTGCAACTATTTGTTTTATTGGGTTTGAGGAACTATCAGCTTAACTGCTGTTAAGATCACATTCGACCACAAATCTTCTGGCAAATTACAAAGGACAGCTTTCATAATTTGTTTCGGTTGCACCTGTAATGCAAATTGATGCAATCTCACATCTTCATTATATGTAATCTATTTTTTCTTTTTCCAGTTATATGTCTGTGTCTGTGGCAAATACTGACAGTAATCTAAATTGTTTGCTGTTAATTCACTGGTTTGACAGTTCATATCCAGGGAGGGTACTGTTTGTATGAATGTTCTGATGTTTAAGTAGTATGTGCTGTTGCAAGATAACAAAATGGAGGCAACATAAGAAATGTATATTTAAATGCTTGTTTCACAATGTTTCCTTTTTTAATGTATTTATTTTTTTCTTGCATCCTTTGTGTGCCATTTGACATTGTGTACTATTGACTGGTAGCAGTCCCTAGCAGTGAAGAAGAGTTCACTTCTTAAGGTAAAAAAGGACAAATTTCATTTGGAATGTTATCAGTAGTGTAATTGAGACTGGCACTGCTGCACTTCTGTCAGCACTCTGGACAGGTGCTTAGATCTTAAAAAACTTCTTCAGAAGCACTCTGGACAGTACTGAATGAAGAAATTCCACTTATCACTTATCTATCCCTAAATGAGCTTAGAGAAAGTGGCCAGATAATACAGGGTTTAAATCCAGTTTACAGAATTTGTTTTATGACTTGATTCAGAATAAGTATTGACACCAAATGTTGTACATGAAATGAACAAGGTAAAATCTGTGATACATACTAAAAATCCTACCTGGAGTCCATGTGAATTGATGTTATAAAGGTGTTGCTGTGCTAAACTCACCTCTTCTCATTATTAATAACATTATGTGCTATGGGTGTTGTAACATATAACATTTTTAAAGTGTGACAACACAAAAGCAGCAAAATCAGTAGTGTGGACATATGTGTCATATATGCTGGAGAGCCTATCCATATCTCAGAAGCATTCATCATTACAGTAATGTATTATGCTGTAAACTTTTACATCATAAGTAATTGTATGTACTGTGGCAAGAATGAGCTCTTGTCATTCTCCATGTTTCCCTTTTCAGAGAAATTACCATTACATTAAGTCCTAATGAAGTGTAACCAAAATGCTACTTGTGATGTAACTAGCAGATGTGAAAATGATGAACATGTCATGTTAATGCTATAACTGCTGTGTTTCTTGCTACATATAACCATTAAATGTGTTACTCTGTAATACAAGGTAATGCTTTAAAATGACTTTTACACTTGTGCTTCACTTGGTAGCATGCAAACATTGTTCACAGCTGAAGGAAAAAAAGTGAAAACTTTAATTTGGGTTATCTTCTGTAGTGCAAATTAGTCTGGCACTGGTGCAAAGCCATCAACACTCTGGATAGCACTCACTGAAGAAAATGCACTTGTCAGCTAACTTTCCTTGTGGCAGAAGGTATAAATGAAGTGAGCTTAGAAAAAGAGGACAGCTGATGCATGGTTCAAATACAGTTTGCAAATACTTTTACAAATGGTGTCAGAATATTTTTATTAGGAAGGTAACACTAAATTCAAATGGGTATCATAACAATGTTTATAGCAAAAAAGCATCATTGATGCTTGCTATATAAGGCCAATATAATGTTTGTAAACTATGTTAAACATGAAATATATTTCATTTAAAATACACTTGCATAGGTATGCTTTGCACAATATTTTGTTAGCATTATTGTGAGTTAGCACATATCATAAGTATGTGTTTAGGAAATTATGTATTGTTAAATATGTATGTAACCCCCACCACACATTACTTAGGTCATGCAACTTCATGTATCTGAAATGCATTTACAAGCACAAATACTGCCTTTTACATAGAAATGCAGTCCCATGACTACTTAAAGTCGCACACATACAAGCATCCCTTAAGTATATCTACATTCATTCTTAAATGAGTGTATTTGTAATTAAGATGTTAACAAGTATGCTTTCCTTTGCACTGTCAGTTAATAAACCAAGTTTATCATTTTATCCTTCTTTCTCTCCTGGGTTCAATTCTTAGGTGGTACTACTCAATCTTGCAAGTGCATAACTTCCAATAACCCAGTATATCACACATCATACCATTTTTACTCTGACCAACAATAATTATAACCAATACCATAAAGCACTTTAGTATTTAACAGTGAAGCATGTGTCAATAGGGTGAGCATCTCTCACAACCAAATCTCACTGCCATGTTTCACATCATTCATGCTTTGTATGTAAGTGAGTCTCTCAAGCCATTGATGTGATTTCAATTGCAAAAAATGTTGCTGTCAAGACTGTGCATCTTTGTGCACAAGCTGTTACATGTGAAATCTGAATTGGGCATCAATTCAGAGACATATTTTTAGCTTGACTTCTGCAAACATGGCTGGAGAAGGAGAACAAAGATGGGGTGTTCAGGAGTACCGGATTTCTGTGGAACTCCTCATGAAGTGCTACAGCTGGAGGCTGCTAGAGGGGGATTAAACCAGGTCTCAGTAAAAGGCTGAAGCTTGGAGTTGCTTGGCCAAGGCTGTCTCCTGTGCAACTGACATGCAAATGCAGTGGTGACAATGTCATCATCACTACAGTGACATGAAGAAGTGCAAGTGAGACCTCCAGAGCTGATGGGAGAATGAATTTAAGACTGCAAACACCCTTCAGTTGTGTAAGTATAGTGACCCATTAACAGTCTATTATATACCAATTTGTAGGGTGGCACAGTGACACAGCAAGAGGTTCCTGTTTCAATTCTCAGCTGGGGTGCCTTCTGTGTGGAGTCTGCATTTCCTCCCTGTATTTTCATGGGTAACCTCCCACATTCCACAGACATGCAGTAGGTGGATTGGACACTATATACTGGCCATAGGTTGGCAGAAAACTGTGAGGCACATCAAGAGAGATTAACTCACCTCAGAGAGGCATGGTGTAAATATGAATCAGTTCTGAATGCAAGACAGACTAGTATTTTTAGTCCATCATTGCATATCATCTTGAGCAGGCACACCTTAACTTTTATATCAAGCATACATGCCTGTTCCAATACCTCTTGGTGGTTGCATTAGGTAATGAATATATCATCTCAATTGTGGATGGGTTCAATACCTATTATCAGAAATTAGATTGTTCTACATGATAGTATTTATAAAATATTAAAAGTAATAATGCATGACATTAATAATTCAATTTTTGCAAATGTAATTATTAACTTTAAAAGCATATACCATATGGCATAGTCAAATGCATGTTTCTTGATTGATTGATTTCTATGACACATTAATCCCTTCCCATCATCTAGATGTGGCAAAGGTGTAAATAGTTACTTCTCATACTTGCTTATGTAATAAAAACCACTGTAATAATAAAATAATGTGACATGCTATTAATATAATTTCTAATTTTGTCTCCAGTGCCCTAACTCTCTTTTTCATATATATTTATTTTTTATTTCATACATTGCTGCTGAAAACAAAATGGCCATCAGCACAGAGAGCTAGACTGACCAGTGTGATTCAGCCTGCCTTGCCTCCACAGGTGGCTGAGGTGGCACCACTAAAGAAAGCACAGACACTCAGCACATCTGGGTCACAAACTGCCACAGTTCACTCCACAACTCCTGCTCTACCTGCATCAGGTAGCTGTGCCCTGGCTGTTGTTGTGGTGGTACCTTCCAGTAGCAGTAGTAGTGGATGCAGTGATTTTGTCATCCATCAAAGCTAACAGGGCTGTTGGAGGGAATAATGAAGAGGGGCATTGGTACCTGAACTGGTAAGATTGAAAAGGTCCTTTGTTGTATTGCCAAACTGATTCCACATCTGGCACTGCCCAATGCAACTGATAGGGAAGACAGTGATTACAGCTCTGACTTTGAGGGCTGCATTTTTACCATTCTCAAGCTGAATGAGGATGCACCTCTGATGTCCCTTACCTATCCCCAATCATGGGTTCCCCCAACCTTTTGTGTCTATCACCATTCCTCTCTATCTTTTATGTAATGTATGTCTGCACCTGCTACCTAACCTACCCTACCTACCAGACCTCTCATTCCTCAGCACATTCCCCATCATTCCTGTCTCTCACCAAAAAATGAGCACCTGTCCTGAAGAAAAAAATAAAAAAGAGAAAAAGAAAAAATATATATGCCACATACATTGCTCTCCACTTTGCCTATGTGTCATCTTGACATACTTGATTTGGTCAAATTATCTAATCAACATTATTCTGTTCTTGTCACCAATTTTTGGTGTGGTGACTCTCCAAAGTCATGACATTCTGTGAAAACTTTTACATTTATGTTGAGAAGAAGTGGATAGCTATGGTGTTGTTTCACCACCATCGTGCAAATTTCTGTATTCTTTCTTCTGTGTTCTACCCTCTACTTGCCCACCATTTTCACCAATGTGCTATAAACCCCACACATTTGATCCAGTCAAATATAAAATTACATACCACACATTGTCAGAAATGGCTCATCAAGAAGCCTTCACTTTTTTTCTCTCCATTTGCACAGAGGTCTACATCATACACCAATGATAAGTGATTGCATTTCATGTCCTATGGTAAAAACTAGTGAGCCTGCACTAATTTAGTTAATTTCATGCAAATGTGCGTAAATCTGCTGTGCTGTAGGAATACAGAGTATAGGCAGAGGAAAGGCAGTACTCTGAAACAGTTACTCTAACACATCTCAGGTTGCTGGATGTAATGACCTAAAAGCTCCTATATGGTGTGTTGAAATAGATCCCCTGTGCCTCCTAGACAGATGTTTTTATGTAGTGTGAAAAGTTTGATTACAATTGTATGTCAATTTATCATTTCATGGGATTTTCATAGGTTCATATGTTTATAGGTAGGTACTAGGCTATCGGCCCTAAGGCCTATACAAGCCCAGCCAAAAAGGTACCCTGGCTTTTGCCACCCAATAAAATTATTTTCCTGTGCCACTGTTGAGCAGAGCCACATACATCATCCCCGTATATTCCTGTCACATTTTTAACTTCAAACATGTGGATTTATTTCCATTTGCAATATTTCATTATAATAGAATATAAATACTTTAGCAAGAAAGCATTTGCAAAAGCATTATATACACAAAAGTGAGACTTAATAAATCAACCTTATCCTGCTTATGTCTTAATTTTGTTTCTGATCTCCTACACTTCTTGCTCCATATAGCAAACATTATATTGCACAGAGCATGACAAATTAATAATGAGGGAACATCTAAGGCTAACACACTGTAAAGATGCTCCTAAATGTACCATAAACAAAACTCTTACTATGTCTCTCTTGATCCCTCTCTTTCTTAACTTATTCTGTTTCAGTAAGATGTCTCTTCAATTGCATGATTTAAAGTGGTTGGAGTAAGAGTTCCTTTATGATGTGCTAACATAATGCTGGGATCTACAGGCTGATTTCTGTATACTTTCAAGGGTTCCAATCCATAAATATGTCAAACTGTTATTGACTGTTTTTATCAGACTATTTCATATGTAGCTGTTGCCTACATATTGTTTTGAACCACCATTATCCTGCTTCTGTCATAGTGTCCTTGCCCCTGCCTCCATCCCTCCATCTGTATGTCCTCTCCCTTCTGTGTCATCAGTCTGTCTCCGCAGCATTTGAGATTTGTCTGGCACTGATCAGCAGCTGTAACTTAGAGGCAATGGAAGTTGACAGCTAATGATACAATCTAGAGAATTTTTGCCTTTGACCACTTTATTCTGGGACCATTAGCACTACTGTGATTAGCTGTGTATAGTCAGGCTAAACTTCTTTTGAACAGGCTAAGAATATACACACTGTCCCTTCAAACCATTAAAATTAAGGTTGTGAAGTAATATTTCCTGAGTGGTGTGTTGATATAATTCATATGTCTGTAAAATGTTGTGTCATAGTGACAAGTGTTTGAGTACAGATATTTGTGAAAGTCATATTTAATGTGTATTTATATTGCTATTATGTGAATAAGTGATATCTACATATCTTAGTAACTCACCATTATCCTCAGTTATGTTTCTACTTTTTGACCCCTGCTTGCTCCCTTTCGGAAACACTCGATTGTATATAGCACAACAGATTATTTGTCACGAGAAATGTAACAGTAACACACACCATAGATGTTTAAAAAATAGCCCGAAAATATTCTTTATCTGTCTCTATCCCTGTCTCCATGTCTCTATCTGTTCCCATGTCTGTATTATCACTTTCTGTTTTGTATTTATTAAGCTTCTGGATGCAGTGTTCTTGTTATGGATTTCGCATGTGTTGTGAGTGCAGTGAAGACTAATACATACATTCTCCTTTACTACAGTCTATTGTCAGCTTTGAACTCGGTGAAGTAGGAGTTCCTATGTAATGTGGTTTGAATTCAGATGACTGCTAATGTGTTCTTGAATGTCTATATGACTAGTCTGTGTGTAAGTGTTGGCTACACAGTTTATTAACATACAGTCATCCTGCTGCTGTATTAATGTGCTTGGTCATTATTCGGAGTACTGTCTTGTACAGACTTATCTGAATAATTATGATGACAAAGTGAAGACTGACAGAGAACAAATGTGTTCAGAAATGAACCATAAGCTAATCTGTTAGTATGTCTGTATGTGTATCCCTGTCTCCAAATTTCCCTCTCTTCCCACCCCTTCTGTGTCATTAAGTAAATCTTCTTGAGTCAATACTGTTTCCATAAGCCATGTTTCCACCATTGATAACATGTTTGGTCCATCATGTGTTTCATTATACACCTGTATCATGCATTATAAGGACTGAGGATCTGCAACTGTGATGACAAATGTGTAAATCATGGCATTTGAAACATGACCATAACACATATCTGCTCTGTATTCCACAGATTCAGACATGGTTGCAAATGTATACTAGTTATTTGCATGAATGTTATCATGGACCCTTACTAAGTTCAACACCTCAGGATATCATTATACATGCACTAATACTTTGCCACCAGCCACACAAATGAGCTTGCCAATAGTGCACTTCATGGAGAGAGTTAAAAACATTACACCAAAAATATGTGACTAGGTACTATAACTTCTGAATGAGTTCATGGTTCATAGGTTCATAAGTTCATATGTTAATAGGTTCCTAGGTGTATACTAATGGAATCCTGAAACCAGGGTATCTGGATTTTGAAGTGATGACTAAGTTAACTCAGTATGTTAATGTATGACTGCAGTCCAACGGTTACACTTATAATTTTGTTACAGTGGCATGTAACCTTTTCAAACATAATCCATCACTATTATTCAGAAGTGCGCTATCATATTTAGGAAGTGTCTTTGTATTGTCAATGGAAATTGTCCAAGCATGTGCCAAAACAACTGACAGTGACACAATAAATGGTTACAGTTTACATGCAATCATCCTAGTATGAACTGTCATGAATGCTTACCTCACAATCTAGTGTTTTACAATTATGATTATCATTGGTACTATGTACTGTGAAACAGGAATATGTCACTCAAAGTAAAGCAATGTACATGAATGACAATATATAGATGTTAGCATAAAGTATGTAATTACATGGGCCAAACACAGTGCTGTTATGTTGGCTTGTCCAGACGCATGCATTTGTCCCAAACCTGTGATGCACAATAGCTGATGCCCCAAACAGTGAAGTTTTTATACTTAAAACTATGCACTTTTTCACATCATTAAAGTCAGATTTCTCCTGAAGCACTTGCAACTCATATCGTGTACTCTAGATTGTGTAACTGGTTAGGTAGGTACTTCATATCTGACAGTGGTGAACTTGTGTTTGTATGGTGCTAGTCTCAGGTAGGTAAAGTCTCAACAGCAGATGTGCTGTGTCCACTTCCACTCAGAAGATAACTTTAACTGTTCACACAACTACCTCTGCTCTTTATCCCACTTTTAACACAAACATCATCTCTGCAACATACTGATGAGGTCATACTTTCATAGATGCACTCTCACTATAAAAGTAAGACGTCTCCTGTAGCACTTAACGTTAATGTGTTATCTAGATTGTGTAATTAAACAAGTAGTGGATTTGAACCCAATATTGCTTAAATAGTGTGAATGTGTGTTCTGTTATGTGCAACTGGCTCCATGACAACACCAGTTATGTAAACTTCCACTTAGTAGATGAATTTTCACTGGTAGATGTCTACTCTATAAATCTTATTATTTCCAGGCAATATCCAGTTTTGGAGACACAATGATTTACATCATACTTTCAAACATGAAGTACAGCACAGCTGCAGTATGACTTATCCTGTGCTGCTGGCTGTTGCTATTGTCCTCTTTTGACTGCTTAACTAAATAAGTAGTTGGTTTGAATCCAGGAATGATTGAGTACTGTATGTGTTTGCAAGGTGTGCTGTATAAAGCAGGCTTCTGATGCATATAAGATGTATTGTTACTGTCCTCTTCAACCACCTCTTTCCTTTTCAGAAGAATATCACTGTATTAAACAATGGTGATGTCATCCATTCAAATGTGTACTGTCACAACTATGAAATAACATCTTATGTGGTGCGTGTGATCCAGGTAATGTTCTGTACTTTGTGATCTTTGGTGGTTAGTTCAAATCCAGCCATTACTCCATATACTCACTTGTGTCAGTATGACTATTAATGTGCTAACAATGTTGTCACCTAGCTCTCTGGTTTGTTCATGTATAGCTGGGGATTGCTATCACAAGAATGTCTGCTCATTTTTCACATAGAAATGTTTTATTTCATAATGATGATGCTAATAGATAAAATGCGGTTTTCCTAAGAGAACTACTAAGACTTTTCCTGTTGCCTGAGAAAATGAAACAATGTTCTATATGCTGCTACATATGAATAAGTGTAATGTGTTTGAATCTGCGATTATCCACACATTGTGCCTGATTGTCATGCTCTCATCACAGTGATGACTGCATTATTGCATCTGTTTGGGTATACCTAGCATCAGACAATATTGTGTGACGAAATTACATCTAGCAACAGTCTTTTAAATATATTACAGACACACATATTCCTTACAGCAATAACATGATATCAGAGCTTCAAATACCCAAGTATCTCACAATTTTAGCAACAATTGCACTGAGGCATGTTCATTTTCCACAGTATCATGTAGCTTTTGTTGTCACACAGATAAATGTGAAAAACCCACATTGACTGCCTGTAAGCATTGTGTGTCCTTAAGCTGTTATGCATGAATGACATCAACAACCATTATAAAATGTACAATTAAAGTGGGAGAAACCTCCCTCATCCCTTTTCTTTCATACACGTTTTTTGTAATACAAATGTGTTCACACAGATGGAACCTCACAGCTGTTTTAAGACTTTACTGTGATGATTGTCATTCATACACATGTGGACTTACATAGCTTGCTGTTCAATTTCAGCAAAGGGCAACATTATATGAATGTACAGACATTACAAAGGTAATACTGTTTCAAGTTATTATTATCAGTTTTTTTACCTTGGACAAAGAAATATAAACTCATTTTGTAATTTCTTGGCAGTGGAAACAGTTGTTCTGTGAATGCTGTAGTGTGTTGTGTGCAACTGTGGTACATGCATTCAGCAATGACTTGTATGGCATATCTATACAGAAAAAGTATACTTCAGTTCTGGGACAGTGTGTATACTAAACAACAGAAATAACTTCCATACCCAAGAAACATTGATAAAGCACTGCTCACAGTGGTGTGAACATTAACATAGTTACCTTCTTACAAATTATCATCAAATGTCCTTTCTTACTTCACACATTAATTTATTTGTGACAAGCTGCATTGCTATGTCCTAAGGCAGATGCAGTTAATACACAGCTCTGTAGGGTGTGTAGTATGATAGGCAGGGGGTTGTATCTGGTAACATATATCTGTCAGTTAACTGTGTTAGACAAGAGAGGCTTAGGAAAAGAAAATATTTATGCAAAGTCAGGGGACCACATTTTTAAGGCATCACAGTCCAAGGTAGGGGATTCATACCCATTATAATTGGAAAGTGATGTAAGCCCTTCAAGTTTGTTTTCATAAGTTGATACTCATCTTTCTGATATCTGTCCTAGCATGTTCTACAAGATGAAAATGTTGAGTATATCATTAATTACTCACAGGTGTTACTTAATTTCAAATAATAATGCTCTGTATTACATATCTTAATCTAAACATGTATGTATTACTGTAATTATTTTCTTTAAACTGTACAGGACATGAACTCTTACATAACATTGCTTACTATATGGTATGATGGAAGATCATCACAAAGTATGATTTGGCATGTGTTAGGACACTTTCGTGTATGTTTGTGCTGTTTACAATCTGCTACGGCAGTGTTCACTGTAATTTCTTGTGAGCATGCCCAGTGTAAGCATGTAAAAATCCAGTCCATTATGACCAGATACCTTGAACTACTGAAATGTCATCAGATCTATGTTGTCATTTATCAGTTATGAATTTTGACTGTTATTATATAACTGTTTAGGACGTACATGAATGTATAACACATGCTTGTGTAATACATGATTCAAGGTAATATACCCCCTTTTAATGGTTGCCAAATGACAACAAATGTCAAAAACATGCCCCTTTCTGATGTGCATGACAAAACAGCTGTATGGCTCATTTCTTCTTGTTTAAATGTGATGAAAGGGAGAATACAACAGTAATGCTGGTTATCACATATACACTCCTTGTGTATACATGTCGGGCCGGATTCACAAAAGCTTGCACGGAGCACAAGAAGAGTGTAGGAGTTCACGGAGGCAATATGTCTGCTGTGCGATCCAGGTACAGTCAGCAGGGGCGTGCATGAGAGCTGCTAAAGCTACTCTTGCACGGACAGCGTCATGGTATGCAAATTACCTCATTTGCTGCTGAAAGCTATGCAAATGAGGTAAATTTGCAATTCAGGAAACAGTAACCTGTCCATGGAAGATTAGTGTTATCTGCAGAAATGTACTCCATTGGTAACGGAGTACCACTCTGCAAATAGCTAAACGGAGCTATGACAGCTCCAAATAAAGAATGCATACAGTTGAGGAAGCATGCTAATGGCCAAATATAAGGCCATTGGCTTTTATAAATGTTTAAAGTTATTAAAATCTAACATTTTTTCTCAGATCTCTGATGTTTAAGTGTAGCGCAGCACCGCGCAAACGTGCGGCACTTTAAAAAAACAGAAAATAATTTAAAAATAGCCATTTTCAATAAAAAGCTTATCCTGCCATGCAGGTGAATGGCAGGCTAAAGACAACATGGCCACTGGGTAGTGATTGCTAAGGGGGGGGAAGCTCAGTGTGAGAGATGTAACCATGTATTAGTAGGTAATCCTATGCAAATGAGGATAAGGATAGTGAATCCCAATTTTCCCCAGCATGTGAGCCATGTTCCAAGAGTGTAAGTGTAGGAGTTGGTGAGTAGTTGAGTAGAATATAGGTAACATCATGAGGGGGTGTGTCAGAAAGGCTGTAAGCTTATTGGAGCACAGTGTCTTGTGTTTGCCCTGAGTTGCTCAGGATTGCAAGAGGCGTGTCTAGAGTTGTCCATTTTGAAAACCAGAAACCAAAGGTGTACGTCGTAAATATATCTGAAATGTCTTGCAAATGTGCACACAGCGTGTGCACGTGTGTGGGCTCATGTGCGCTTGTTTGCACGGCGCTGCCCTGGGCAGAAGCAGAAAGGAAAAGGAAGGAAAAGAAGTAGTAGGAAGTTAACCAAGGAGAACTAGCAGAGCTGCCAGGTGAAATATATCAGAATCAGCCAATTACACAGGTAGCAGACTAGCCCAGCCCAGCACTTTAAACTCTGCAAACAGTATTCTTCCCTGTTTTTTCCCAAGACCTCTGCAACACTGCAGTATACAAAGAGGGAAAGCTTAAAAACTTTAAAGTCAGACAAAATGTTAGGGGCTGCTCTTGCTATCATAAACCAACATGTGCAAGGTGCTGAAGGTAGTGATGTTGTGAATGCTGCTGAGCAACCCACAGTGAGGAGATGGAGAAGAGTGTACAGACCCAGGGTAACCTACCAGGGGCTACATGAGCTGGAGATAGTGGAGCACTATAGGGTGGAAAGAGACCTCCTGCAGCAAATTGTTGAGCTGTGCCGGCCATGCCTCTCACACAGAACCAACAGAGGGGAACCCATCCCAGTGGAAACCAAGGTATGTGTTGGCCTAAGAATACTAGCTACAGGTACCAACTGGTGATATGATGGGGATTTCACAGGCATCAGCATCCAGGGTACTGCATCAGTTCCTGGATGCCATGTCAGCACATGTCGGTGAGCACGTATATTTCCCCAAATCCCATGAGTCATTGGCCAGCAATATGCGTTTTTTCCACCAAATAGCAGAATACCCTGAGGTAGTGGGTGCAATAGACTGCATGCACATACACATCAAAGCACCACCCGGTGAGTGGGGTAGGGTCTACATGAACCACAAGGACTTCCCCTCCATCAACTGCCAGGTCGTGTGCGATGCCCAGGGCATAATAATGAATGTGTGTGCTGGCTGCCCTGGAAATTATCATGATTCCCACATCTGGCATCTGATGCAGCTGTACCAGAGATTTACCAATGGGGACATCCCTGATGGTCACCTAGTGGGGGATGCTGGATACGCGCTGGAGCCGTGGCTGATGACACCCATCAGAAATGCACACACACCCGAACAAGAACTCCATAATGAGGCACATGCACAAATAAGAATTATAACTGATCGTGTGTTTGGGATGCTAAAGTCATGGTTCCAGTGCCTGGACACATCTGGTGGGGCCTTGCAGTACTCACCAACTACATGTACCCAAATTGTCATGGTATGTGCCATGCTACACAATATGATCCTGCAGAAACAGCTGCAGCAGGAACAACATGGGGCAGAGCCAAACAGCCCCCCAACATTGCCAAGGCCTGCACAGGCACTGCGTGACTTGGAGGAGGAACAACCTGAGCCTGCCCCAGTAGGCAGAAGGAGGCATGCCCAGTATGCCCTGGCCTTGGCAAAGAAGCAATGCATAGCACATACACTGACTCAGTAGGAACCCTGGAAATGACACCTCTCTCTGACTCGCACATACAGTAAAAGTGATGCCAAACTTGACACTACCTGTTTTCAAACATGTATAGGGAATGTAATATGTGCATCCGACATAGGCAGCCCTGCAGCACCACCTGAGTCACGAGTCCCTATTTTAAGCAATATAAAGCACTGCTAAGCAAATTCTACCAGTATTGAGCATATTTAAATACAATTGCGCGTAGCTGCGCACTGCGCTGAAAAGCTCAATGTCGGGCAACGTTGGGCAATGTTGGGCAATGTTGGGCAAAGTCGGGCAAAGTCGAGCAAAGTCGTGTAAACACACTCACACCTGCTTTACTGTTCTTTAACCAGTCAGGTCTGCCCAGCAAGAAAATAAAAAGCAGTGACAGGGCTCGATCTCAGGATACTGTGCACTATAGTCACAATACTGAACCACTAAGCCATGAAAGCATTTCACTGGCACAGACACAACTTAAGTCAATCATACATACCAGCTGGGGGGGGGGGGGATCACATACCTAACAGTCATAGCCAGCAGGACAATTGTAGACAAACGCAAACACAAACAAATGCTGTATCATGCCCTCTGAAGAGGCATATGAGTAACCCCCCCCCCCAGGCCTACAGGCCTATGCAGACAAATAACAGCAGGCCAGGCAGTGTGATATGGGTTGGGTAGGCTATGAAGTCACAAACTAATATGCATGTAATTGGAAGCTAAGGTCTGTAGTACAATGGTATGCCTCAAGCCAGTACGATAGGCAACAGTACCGACTGAAATGGAGTACCTGACATAGCAGTGCAGGCCTAGCAAATGTATATAAGTGTCAGGTGTACCCCTCATCCTGTGTACACCCACAGTAACAATCAGGTGTGCCCCCCCGGGTAGAAATGTCAACCCCCTGTATGTAGAAATGTTGATAAGTCTATGCAAATTGACTCGTGGTAGCCCTGCAGGCACAGTGTGCTTCCTGTCAATGTACAACACAAAGGTGAGCCCTGAAGTAAAAACCAACTTGATTTTTCACACACATATAGTATATATGCCCATAGTGGGCATGCTCACACGCTTAAAAAAATTTAACAAATTTCAGTCAGCAACATACTGAAAGGTCATATTGGGCATGCTCACACACTAAACAAATGAAGCAAATATCAGTCAACAACATACTGAAAGGTCATACTGGGCATGCTCACCCACTTAAATGAAGCAAATGTCAGTCAACAACATACTGAAAGGTCATACTGGGCATGCTCACACACTTAGGCCATGTCTGAGTACAGCAGTGGGCCACACATATCTGGCAGTTGTAGTTCTTACTCCAGACACTTGTCACTATTCACCAATCCTGGCTTGCACACACAGTGATATGAAAACAGACCCATATAATATATTGGACCCCTGTCATAATCAAACTATATACTGCAAGTACTTAAGTTGTTCAAAGAAAGTGAAAATGCAAAGAAGATCATTAAATCTCTGATCGGTATCATCAAGAAACAATGAGCACTCCTAACATTATCCAAGTCATTTTCTGGCAAAAATATTGCCAAAGAGTCCATAGAGAACCATGAAGCTTTCTTTTGCTATGTCATAAATATCAATGTAAACTCATATATGTTCTGAGTCAGTGCAAAGTGTAAATGAATACACGTACATGATTGACATTGCCAGCATCTTGTCAGACAGGTTCATACATATTTACCCCCTCTCACTTACAAAAGGGCCCATTACCATACCTGGAGATTGTGAAAACCCAGAAATCACATATACGATGGTTAAACAGCTCTATCCAAACCTAAAAACACAGCGTCTATGGGATGACATGGTTTCCCTGGCTGTGTCATATGTGAACTCCAAAACAAACAGACCCTGCACCTGAACAGTCTGTTGAGACTCACCCTCTGTACAGGATATGAAACTATTGAATGGGTTACAACATTTGGCGCACTTCACAAGTGTCAGTGCACAACAGACCATGGGAACTATAGTCTTATAAGCCTAATAAGCCTGATCTGCAAGGCCATGGAGTCCATCATTATGGAACTCATAAACAGAGCTATTGGGAGCCTACAAACACCCAAACCTACCCATTTTGGTTTGGTCAGGGGCAGATCATGGTTCCTAAACCTGCTAATAAGTTTTCAAGGCAGTCACCCAGGACATACATCAATGAAATGAGCTCCACACGGCCTACACAGACATTGAAAAACCCTTTTCCTACATCCCACACACATATTGTATCCACAAAATCAACAACCTGTGCATAAATACGTATGTCATCTGATGGATTGCCAACTGGGGCACAGATAGATCCCAAAACATAAGAATTGTGGTCTCTTGTTCAAGCTGGTAACAACTGCTGTCCCCCATGGCTCAGTCCTGGGACCCCTCCTGTCTGGTGTATACTTTTCAGAAATACAGTCAAACACATGAGGGCTATGTTTAGCAAAGTTTGTGGATGACTGCAAAAAGGTTGTCATAATCGATGTTTGGGACAACAGAGACATCCTTAAAAAGGGTCTCAGTCAGACAGATGTGGTGTCAAAATTATGGCCTCGAGCTACAGTCATACAAATACCACATAGGTGCCAACACCCTAAATATGGAGGTAATAATAAGGGCTCTACGGACACATGTGGATAGTCATCTCTACTTCCAGAAAGACATTCACAAAGTGGTTACAAAATCATGCTATGTGTTCCCACAAATTGCCAAGGTCTTAGGAGATTCCCTCTACTCATCAGTCATCAGACATATCAGAGAGTATCACGGCACACTTGCAATGAATCTGACTAGGCACCTTCAGCAGCTGGAAAGACCACTAAAGTACTTCAACAAGAGGATTACTGGCCTCAAACAGTTGCCCCATGCAACAAGACTGAATTTAACTCAATCTGTACTCTGTTGCATACTGTCTACTCAGGCGATCTCTGCCCAACAGACAGGTCCATGTTCAATGCAGAAATTATGTACATGCACTGTTTGAAGTAAAGACAAGCTCACTGTACCACATGGTCTAGGGATATCATCATCACAACAATAAATAGAACATGTTGGAGGGATATATTACTAACTCACAGACTTCCCTTGCTTTGGAACAGGCTCCCAACCTACATTAAGCTGAGTCCCTAACTGACACTCTTCCAGAGGAGCCTTGATAAGTGTATGTGAAACTGAACTGTCACATCATGGATCACTTCATCAGCTCTACTACATGGAGGCCTAGGGACCTAACCCCATGTGTGGTGATAGCTGCACACTCTGGCCATACTAATATATGCCTTCAGGCAGCTAGCCTATTACCTACCTATGTACATGTACCTATATCTATCTATCTATATATATATATATATATATATATATATATATATATATATATATGTGTGTGTGTGTGTGTGTGTGTGTGTGTGTGTGTGTGTGTGTGTAGGGGGAACACAGTATAATAAGGCAAAGATGGATGTGCAGAGATGTGTGTAAGAGGGTGACCATGACAGGGAGCCAACCGCGACTGTCCCACCCTGCACACATCCCAATGGCACAAAAGACCTGAGGTGCACATCTCACCCACTGTACATAACAGCCACAAGTATCTATAAGCATTACAGTGTATGTGGTCCATGTGCCTGCTGTACAACATGACTGTACAATGAAGTACACATCTACTATATGTAGACATGTACCTGTCACATAGGTTCATAGGTATGTAGTAGCTATCTTCACGAAGGCATATATTAGCTTAGGCAAGTTGTGCAGCTTTCACCACCCCATTGGGTAGTCTCCCAAGCCCTAGTTCTAATAGTTAGTACCCTAAGTCCCTTTCTAGTGGGGCTGCTGATGTGATGCCTGGTGTGAAATGTCTGTTTCCCATCCACTCATCAAGGTTCCTATTGAAGAGTGTCAGCGAGGGGCTCTGTCTGATGTACATTGGGACTGTTCACAGTAAGGCAAGTGTCTGGGATGGTACTCTCTCTCACCAGCATGTTGTATTCATTGTTGTGATGAGGTTCATATCCCTGGAGTGTGTAGTGCAACTCAATTTTGTTATCCGCAAATGGAGCATGTTCAACAGTTATGTGTTGGACATGGCTCTGTATGTTAGGCAGAGTGTGCCTCTGAGTAGGTGGTACGCAACGGAGAACAGATTTAGTTTTACCAGCTGTGTTGCATAACACAACTGTTTGAGGCCAGTAGTCCTCTTGGTGAGGTACCTCTCTGGTCTCTACAGCTGCTGGATATGCTTAGTTTTGTACATCCAAAATGGTGCATTGTACTCAATGATGGGTCTGATCAGTTAAGAGTAGAAGGCCACCACTACCTCTTTTGATCCTGATGCAAGCCCTTTGTTGATTAGGTGGGCCACATAGGATTTCCCAATCACTTTGGCAACATGGTTGTCAAAGGAAAGATGACTATCTACTTGTGTCCCCAGATCCCTTATTACCTTGTCAGTTTTAAGGGGGTAACATCTATGTTGTAGTTTGTGGGTACTTTGTTTTCACCAAAGGGGATTACAAAGCATTCTTCCACATTGAGCTTGAGGCCATAATTCTGACACCACACATCTGTCTCATAGATTCCCTTCTGGAGAATATTTGTGTCATCTGAGGAATCTATTATGGCAAACACTTTACAGTTCCCAGCAAACTTAGTCAACCACAACCCTCCTGTGTTGGCATGTACTTTTGAGAAGTCTATACTAAACAAGAGGGACCTCAGGACTGAACCCTGTGGGACACCAGTTGTTACTGGTGTAGAGTCTGACATATAGCCAGCAACTCTTAATTTGTGGGATCTATCTGTGAGCCAGTTTGCAATCCATCTTGTGATGTATGGATTCATGCCCAGGTTGGTGAGTTCATCTATGATACCTGACTGGGGAATGGTGTCAAAGGCCTTAGCAAAGTATAGGTAGGCTGTGTGGAGCTCATTTCAATCATCTATAGCCTGGGTAACTGTCTCAAAGAAATCCATCCAGTTCAGGAGGCGTGATCTGTATTTGACGAAGCCAAACTGGGTGTGCTCAACTATGTGAAAGTTCCTAATGTCTTTATTGTTGGCTTCCATTATGATTGGCTCCATTGCCTTGCAGATCAGACTCATTAGGTTCATAGAGCGTGAATGCCAAGGGTCTTTTGTGGCCCCACCCCTGTGGAATGGGAAGAACATTGCTGTGCAACATTCTATGGGTACATATCCTGTAGAGAGCATGTAGAGAGAGGTGTAGGTATCCTTGATGAATATGGATACATCCCCACCCTATGTGCTATGATCCAGGTTCTGATGCTGGAAGGTATGGAATGAGTAGTATCTTGGTAGTGCTGGTGTGGTCTCTGGAGCCTTGAACTAGGTTTCTGTTACTGCACAGATATCAATATTCTCCATACTGAGAAGTGCCTTGAGTGTGTGCATCTGGAGGCTGAGACTTCTGGCAATGAGTAGCATTTAGCTCACTTTGTGGTTATTTGTGTTGGTTACGGGGTTTGGTTTGTCCTGAGTGACCGGTGTTCCACACCTGAAGTCAATGCCTCATTGGTCTGATCTGACCATAAGCTAATTACACTACATATCCACATTCTGACCTCACCCCCCCCATTAAGGAAATCATGTTAAAAAATATCTCCAAAGACAACTTCATGATTCTTAAGACAGAAGTGGTGAACTTCAGGACACACATGCAGATGGACAATACAGTTACGACTACTGAATCCTACACAATTGCACTTTATAAGCACTTACATGAGTGCATGGATCGTGCTATCCCAAACAGAACCAAGATGCTATCCTCCAAGAAAAGGAAGCCAATCTGGTGGTCCCCTGCCATAAACAAACTGCACAACAGAAGGAAGAAAGTGTTGCAAAAAAGGCTAAAACCCATGAGTGGAGGAGCTCCCTTGTCAGCCTCAGTAAGAAGCTGCGATCCCTGATAAAATCCTCCAAAGCTAGTTACGAAAACAAAATTGCCACTGATTCTAAAAACAACCACAAAGCATTCTATAGCTGTGTCAAGAATCACAATGGCAACACTCAGGTCTGCTCTGAGTTACAGCACAATGGCACTAAATATACAGACCCAACTGATATTGCCAACATCCTGGCAGATAGGATCAATGCTAACTTTACCCCCCTCTCATCCATGAAAGAGCCCATCTCTATACCAGAAGAATGCAAAGTTGCTGTCATCGTGGCTGCACAGGTAAAAACCACTCTCCAAAGCCAGGAACACATCATCCATGGGACCAGATAACATCCCAGGCAGTGTTCTACACAAACTACAGAACGAACTGGCACCACACCTAAGTACCATGTTCAATCATAGCCTCACCTCAGGCTTTGTGCCTGCTGAATGGCGCACAGTGACGGTTATCCCACTACACAAGGGGGGAGCCACCATGGACCCCGGGAACTAGCGCCCCATTAGCCTGATGAGCCTGGTCTGCAAGGCCATGGAACGTATCATCATGGAACTTATAAACAAAGACATTGGCAATCTCAAAACTCTGGACCACAACCATTTCGGGTTTGTAAAAGGCAGATCATGTCTTCTAAACCTGATAGACTTCTTCGAAGCAGTCGCCAAAGCCGTAGACAAGAGTAAGGTGGTTCACACAGCCTATCTAGATCTTGCCAAGGCTTTCGACACCATCCCCGACTCTGGAATTATAGATAAACTCACTAAACTAGGTATAAATCCCTATGTCACAAGATGGGTTGCCAACTGGCTCACTGACAGAATCCACACTGTGAAAGTAGCAGACTCCAAGTCCGACTTCAGACCAGTGACAAGTGGAGTACCACAAGGTTCAGTCCAGTGTCCTGTCCTGTTTGGTATCTACTTCCCTGAAGTACAGGCTAACACAGGTCTTTGGCTAATGAAGTTCCCAGATGACTGCAAACTAGGAGTCATAATCAAAACTACTAACGATTTGGACATCCTACAAAAGGGCCTCACTGAGACAGATGCCTGGTGTCACAGCCATGGCCTCAAGCTCAATGCCAAAAAGTGCATTGTCATCCCCTTTGGTAAAAACTCTGTACCCATGAAGTACAACATAGGCGGTAGTATACTTAACACTGAAAGTGTGATAAGAGACCTTGGGACACAGGTGGTCAATAGACTCTCCTTTGATAATCACATCGTCACAGTAGTCAGAAAATCCTTCTACATGGCACACCTCATCACAAAAGGTTTCTCATGCAGAAAAAAAGAGGTCATTGTTCCCCTCTACTCATCACTCATTAGATCCATTATAGAGTACAATGCCCCTTTTGGTATATACCTCACAAGACATCTACAACAACTGGAAAGCCCGCAGGAATACCTCACAAAGAGGATTAGCGGCCTCAAATACATGCCCTACACAGACCGTCTCAAAACACTCCAGCTTTACTCTGTCGCATATCGCCTACTCAGAGGTGATCTCTGCCTAACATACAAAGCTATGTCAAACACAGAGCTGTTGGACATGCTCCACCTAAAGAAATCTCAATCTCTGCGAGCTTTGTCCCCAAAACCCAGACCGAAATACAAAAGGAGGGGGTGTATCTATTTTCATAAAGGGTACCCACACCTCCAGGTTAGTGGCACAGCACGAGGCCTCAGAGACCATCCAAGTGCAACTAACAGTTGGCAAAGCTGCTTATCAGATCGCAGCCTGCTACAGATTGCCTACCTTGTCTCAGGACCCTCACTCAGCATTCCTGAGAACACTCGAAAATATAAAGGTCCTACTAAACACCATGATATTAGGAGATTTCAACTACCCAAACATTGACTGAGAGAATTACGCAACTACAAACTCCTTTGCCCAATGCTTCCTAGAGTTTATAAACTCAAACACCCTGGAACAGCTGGTCACCACGCCCACTAGAGGTGACAACATACTGGGCCTGATCATCACCAACATGGGGGATAAGTGTTCCACACCAGAGGTAAATCCCTCACTGGTAAGATTAGATCATAAAGTAATCACACTGGACATCCACATCCCGACCCCACCCCCAGTCAAGGAAACCACTGTGAAAAACTTTTCAAAAGCAAACGTCACACTTCTCAAGACCGAAGTGGAAAGTTTCAATGCCCCCTTGCTACAGGATAATGATATCCAATCCACAGAATCCTTTACAAGTGCATTATATGAGCATCTACAGGGATGCATGGATCGAGCCATCCCGTGTAAAACCAAGACTCACTGCTCCAAAAAGAGGAAACCAGTCTGGTGGTCCTTGGCCATAAATAAGCTATACAACAGAAGGAGGAAACTACTACATGACAGAGCAAAATTCCAAAAAGAAAAGGCATCACTGATGTTTATTAGCAAGAAACTACGATCGCTCATAAAATCATTCAAGGCCAGTTTCTAAAGAAAAATTACCAAGGAATCTAAAGATAACCACAAAGCCTTCTTTAGCTATATCAAACATTTAGGTGGCAACTATCAGATCTGCTTTGAGCTACTGCAAAATGGCAAAAAATACACTGAACCAACTGACATTGCCAACATCCTGGAGGACAACTTTAGTGCAAACTTCACTCCCCCTCAACCCCAAAAGGGCCTGTGTCCATCCCAGAAGAATGCAGAGCCCCAAACATCACGGACTTGCAGGTAAAAACAGCCCTCTCCAAAGCTAAGAACACAGCATCAATGGGACCGGATGGTGTCCCAGGCTGCATCTTACATGAGCTCCAAAATGAACTAAACCCTCACCTAAATTCACTGTTTAGACTCAGTCTTACCACAGGCTATGTACCCAAAGAATGGCATACAGCAACAGTCATCCCACTCCACAAAGGTGGTGCCACAACAGAACCTGGGAACTATCGCTCTATAAGCCTGACCAGCCTGATCTGCAAAGCAATGGAGCAAATTATCATGGAACTCATAAACAGAGACATTGGGAACCTCCAGACACTGGACCCTACCAAATTTGGCTTTGTTAAAGGCAGATCCTGCCTAATAAACCTAGTTGACTTCTTTGAAACAGTTACCAAGGCCATAGATGAAGGGAAGGTAGCCCACACAGCCTACCTGAACCTCACTAATGCCTTCAACCCCATTCCCCACTCTGGCATCATAGACAAGCTTACCAGCTTGAACATTAACCCCTATGTCACGAGATGGGTGGCCAACTGGCTCAGAGATAGAACACACATGGTCAGAGTTGCAGGTGCCATGTCTGACTCTAAACCAGTCACAAGTGGCATCACACAGGTCTTGGTTCTGGGACCCCACCTGTTCAGTATATACTTCTCTGAGGTACAGGCAAGCATGGGAGGACTATGGCTGACCAAATTCACAGATGACTGCAAACTGGGGGCCATAATCGACTCTCTGGCTGACACAGGCATCCTCCAGAAGGGTCTTACAGAGACAGATACCTGGTGTCAAAACCATGGCCTCAAGCTGAATGCCAAAAAATGCATAGTTATCTCCTTTGGAAAAAAACAAGTGCCACCGAATTACCACATAGGTGGCAATCCACTAGGTACAAAAAATGTAATTTGGGACCTGGGAACCCAGGTTGATAGTAACCCCTCCTTTAATAATCACATTGCCAAAGTAGTTAGATATTCCTTCTATGTAGCTCACCTAATCACAAAAGGGTTCACCTCTAGATCAAGAGAGGTCATTGTGCCCCTCTACTCATCACTCTTTAGGCCCATAATAGAGTACAATGCCCCATTTGGTATGTACCTTAATTGGCACATGCAACAGCTGGTAAGACCACAGAAGTACCTCACCAAGAGGATCATGGGCCTCAAAGAGATGCCCTATGCAGCTCGACTAAAGAAACTCCAGCTCTACTTGGTTGCTTACTGCCTGCTCAGAGGTGATCTATGCCTGATGTATAAGGCCATGTCCAACCCTGAATTAATGGACATGCTCCACCTCAAGATAAACAAATCTGTTAGAGCCACACACTCCAGTGAATTAAACCTCAGCAAAGTAATAAACAGGACGTGCTGGAGGGATAGATTCCTGTCCCAGAGACTTCCCTCGCTCTGGAATAGAATCCCAGTTGATGTTAGGCAGAGCCCCTCGGAGACTCTCTTCAAGAGGAATCTTGATGAGTGGATGAGAAATTATAAATTTACCCCTGGGATCACTTCAGTGGCCCTGCTAGACAGAGGCCCAGGAAACTAATTTAAAAGGGAGGTGAAAGCCAACACATTCTGGCTCGGCTTATAAATGCCCTTGGGCAGATAGCCTAGTACCTACCTATGAACCTACATGCTCTAGGGACCTAAACCTTGTCACTACAATAAATAGAACATGCCGGAGGGACAGATTCTGGTCCCAGAGACTTCACATACTCCAGAATAAACTACCTATCTATATCAAACAAAGCTCCTCATTAGCACTCTTCAAGAAAAAGTTTGATGATTGGATGGGAAATAGGAAATTCATCCTGGGGATCACTTCTGTGTCTCTGCTCGACAGTGGCACAGGAAAATAAATTTCTTGGGTGGCAAAAGCCAGGGTATCTTTTTGGCCTGGCTTGTATTGGCTTGTTTGTCCCTGGGTGGATAGCCTACTACCTACCTATGAAGCTATGAACCTTTGGGCCTTGCCTAAAAAAAGTAATATGGGGACAGCAATAGCCTTGGCCAGTATTCAGAAGCATAGGGGTGACAGGTTCAAAACCATCTGTAGCGAAGCAACAAGGCTTGCCTATCATGTCATCACAGGCAGACAGAGACTGGATCCCCTTTGAATGACACCAGAAGCTCAGCCAATTGTTGAAGTTTATCATCTTTCTGTTATATTGCAGTATCATGTAGATGAAGGTAAGATGCTACTCAAGGTTTGACCCTGTGTGTGTCAGCATGTGGTGCATCAACCCATATATGATATGGTCATGGCCTATGCATACAATACCCTCACAATACACCTAGTATGATAAGCCTGCTGAGGTTAGCAAATGTGAAAAAAGCTTTTGTGCAGACTGTCAGCAAGTAATGTCTGTATTGCACCCTGTAACTCCATATTGCTTGTTGAAGTGTGAAGATGTACTTAGTTTGGATTAAGAAGGCCACACTTGCCAATTGTGTGTGTGTGTGTGTGTGTGTGTGTGTGTGTGTGTGTGTGTGTGTGTGTGTGTGTGTGTCTGTCTGTCTGTCTCTCCCTGGGGAGAGAGCAACCTTTTTGGAGACTACTCACACCCCTTAAAAGTGGTATACTCATCTTTGTCGTCTCATGATGTCACCATCCTACAAATATACCTGCGAAAGCCCAATCCTAGTAATGTGTGTAACGCGTCGTGTAAATGCATACTGTTGTAGTCTTATAATGTAGTTAGGTAGGGGTTTGAATCCTGCACTTGCCAACTGTGTGTGTTCTCCTGGGGAGTAGTACCGTTTTTGGAGACTACTCACACACCTTAAAAGTGGTATACCCATCTTTGTCAAGTCTGATGATGTCACCATTCTACAAATATACCTGTGGAAAGATGAAATCCCAGTAATGTGTATAGCGCATTGTGTAAATATGTACTGCTATAATATCATAATGTAGTTAGGTAGGGATTTACATCCTGCACTTGCCAACGGTGTGTGTGTCTCCCTGGGGAAGAGCAACCTTTTTGGAGACTACTCACACAACTTAAAAGTGGTATACTCATCTTTGTCAAGTCTGATGATGTCACCATCCTACAAATATACCTATGGAAAAATGAACTCCCCGTAATGTATATAGTGCATCATGTAAATGCATACTGCTGTTGTATTAGAATGCAGTTAGGTAGAGGTTTGAATCTTGCACTTGCCAAGTGTGTGTGTCTCACCGGAAAGGAACAACCTTTTTGGAGACTACTCACACACCTTAAAAGTGGTATACCCATCTTTGTCAAGTCTGATGATGTCACCATCCTATAAATATACCTTTGGAAAGATGCAATTCTATTAATGTGTATAGTGCATTGTGTAAATGCATACTGCTATATTATCATGAAGTAGGTAAGTAGGGGTTTGAATCCTGCACTTGCCAACTGTGTGTGTCTCCCTGGTAAAGCGCTACCTTTTTGGAGACTACTCACACACCTTAAAAGTGGTATACTCATCTTTATCAAGTCTGATGATGTCACCATCCTACAAATATACTTGTGGAAAGATGAAATCCCAGTCATGTGTATAGCACGTGTGCATGCATGCTACTGTATTATTATAATGTAGTTAGGTAGGAGTTTGAATCTTGCACTTGCCAACTGAGTGTATGTGTTTCCCTGGGGAGGAGTAATCTCTTTGGAGACTACTCAAACACCTTAAAAGTGATATACTCATCTTTGTCAAGTCTGATGATGTCACCATCCTGCAAATGTACCTGTGGAAAGATGAAATCCCAGTAATGTGTGTGCTGTGTAAATGTGCACTGCTGTAGTATCATAATGTAGTTAGGTAGGGTCTGAGTCCTGCACTTAACAACTGTGTGTGCGTGTGTCTCCCTGGGAAGGATCAACCTTTATGGAGACTACTCACACCCCTTAAAAGTGGTATACTCATCTTTGTCAAGTCTCATGATGTCACCATCCTACAAATATACCTGTGGAAAGATGAAATCCCATTAATGTGTATAGCGCGTCATGTAAATACATACTGCTATAGTATCATAATGTAGTTAGGAAAGAGTTTGAATCTCACACTTGCTGAGGGTGTGTGTGCTCCAGGTGTGTGACACCATTGGCCAATATGGAGTGGGTTTTGATTTTTCTAGTGTATGACATATCACAATGACAACTGTATGTGCATTACACATCTAAGGTAGCTGTGGGGCAAATCCATATACATACATGTGACCTCAGGTATTTCATAGATGGGTACTCTGCTTTCTCCATGAATGCATCTGTTATCTTTGCCAGAGCATGCTGGCGCTTTCCAGATCTTAGATCCCTTCTGTATGCTTGTGACAAGCTTAGCCACTCCAGTGATCCCTGGGCTACGTCTTCCATTTTGCATTCACTCATCACGGATTCTATTGAAGAGTGTGAGTGAGGTTTTATGCTTGAGGTATATTTGAAACCTGTTCCAAAACAAGCAAAGTCTGGCAAAGATGACTAATCATTATTGGTGTGCAACAACCTCTGTGGATCTGCATGCAAACCCTTTATTGCTTATGTGCTCCACAGAGGGATTTCCAAAACCCTTTGGTAATGTGATTACCAAAGGAGAGATGACTTAATACATGGCTCTATGTATACATTAGTACCTGTTCTACATTTTGGGGGGTGCTACCTATGTGGTACTCTGGGGATACTTTGTTTTCTAAAAATGGATAACTACGCTTTTTTGGCTTATAGATTTACAGCATGAGTTTGACACTAGGTATCTGTCTGTATGATACCCTTTTGGAGGATGTGTGTGTCATCTGTAGAATAAAGTATAGCCCACAGTATGCATTGTCATCAAACGTGGGCAGACATATCCCTACTGTCTTTGCTTGTACCTAAGAAAGCTATATGCCAAACAGGAGTGGTCCCAGGACTGAGTTCAGGTGAATACCACTTGTTACTGGCATAGAATAGTACATAGAGGCTGCAAATGTTACTGTGTGCCCTACATCTGTGTGTCAGTTGTCAAGCTATCATCTAACAATCATTTATGGTCAGTCTGTTGAGGTTATGTATAATACCAATATGTGGGATGGGTATGAATTACTGGTGAGCTACAGCTTGGCTGTGTTGACCTCCTCTCCCTCACCTATAGCCTTGTTGACTGGCTTGAAGTCTACTAGGTGTAGGAGCCATGATCTGGCCTTTAGAGAACCTAAGTGGGTATGGTGCAGTGCTTGCAGGTTCATAATGTCTCTGTTAATGAGTTCCATAATGCTGTGCTCCATAGCCTTCCAGATAACATTGGTCTGGCTTATAGGGTGAGAGTTTCCAGGACCGGTTGTAGTTCTACCCTTAATCAATTTATGTTAACATTTGCACTGGGTGTGACGAGGGTGGATAGGTTTAAGAATAAGTATATTAGAGGGTCAGGCCAGGTTTGAAGGTTAGTAGACCATGCCAGAAAGGCAGGATTAAGTTGGCTTGTACATGTGCTGAGGAGGGATGCAGAGTATATTGTGAAATGAATGCTAAGGATGAAGCCGCCAGGTAACAGGAAAAGAGGAATGCCTAAGATGAGGTTTATGGCTGTGGTGAGAGAGGACATGCAGGTGGATGGTGTGATAGCACAAGATGCAGAGGCCAGGAAGAAATGATGTACTGTGGTGACCCCTAATGGGAGCATCCTTAAGAAGAAGAAGAAGAAGAAGAAGTTGTAGCTCAACCCTTGTGGACTGTGAACACCATTACCGTGTGTCATTCCACAAGTATGTAACCTGTATAGAGGCTGCATCTGGACAGACCACTTAGGTGAGTGGTGACTTCATATGTCAGCTTGTGTATGACACAGTCAGGGACACTGTTCAGTACCATTGCCACTGTGGTGTGTACTTTGTTAAAGAGATGTTTTAACTAGAGTGTCTGTGAATCATCAGGTTTTACATTCTTCAGGTCTGGAAATGTGGCCCTTGTGTAATGACAGGGTGGTGAAATCCACATTCAAACTGTCTGACAAGGAATTGGTAATGTCAGTCAGATAAGTGTACTTTGTCACCATTTACATTAACTGTGACCCGCTTTGAGATTTCTCCTATAGATTACGAACAACACTGAAGAAAGCTTTAGTGTTGTCTTTGGAATCCTTGCCGTTTTGTATTTTGAAGCTTGCCTTGTATATTTATTGAGGGATTGTATTTTCCCAATGATACTGAGAAGAGAGTTCATCCCTTCTTGGTATGTAACTCTTTTTTGGTACAACTTCACACCTTCTATTATATATTTAGTTTATAGCAGGGGTCCATGAGACTAATGCACTTTTACTGTATAAGTGAGAATTTCTTGTGTTTGTGATAGCACGGTCCATGCAACCCTGTAGGTGAACAGTGTGCATTAATAAAGGATTATGCAGCTGGGACAGTGTTAACCTTAGTAATGCAAACCAATGACAGATAGCAACAACAGCATCACCCACAGCACAGTGTCAACCAGTGTCATACACACACATGTGTACTCAAGTTCCAAAATGTGTGTAGTACAATGCATACTGGCCACCAGTAGAAAGTATGGATTGTTAACACTGGCCAGTACAGGGCATGTCACCCTGCCCATGTGTCCAATATGCACGTACATGCAGACAGTGCATCTCCACCATGTTCACAAATGTACATCTGCAGACCTGTGCTGCACACACCCCACACTTACTGTCCACTGTATAACACATGCTGACACAACTACACACATCAGCCAAGTGGCACATGGGCAAACAAAACACAATTGGAATAAACACTGGTGGAAACAATACAACATTGCTAATTACAGCTTTAATGCATCATGCCTGCTCAGCTAAAACTTCAAGGATATCATTACACTTTACTGCTGACAACATGCTACACATTCAACCATTGCTATACTTTATTAAAGTCACTCTGTGCATCAGCACCATGTTAGCCTGTTCCTGCATCAATGTTACAGATGACAGGAGGTGGCACAGGTTTCATCATATGCACAGATTGTGTTGTTGGTTTTCCAGAGGCCTACACTGAGCCATACAATCGACATGTGTGTGTGAGTGTGTGTGTGAGGGCCATGAGTACTGTTATGGGCCAATCATGATGTAATGTGTGCAGGTATGTGTTTGCCCTAGATTTCTGGTTTATGTGTGTGTATGTCTGCATGCACACAGTTCCACCATGTGGCTGCCATATACAGGGATTTGTGAGACAGCTACAGACTGTACCTGGCAGGCTTTACAGATCACCGTCTCTGGCCATGGATATGGAACCTGTACCTGGCAGGGGTGCTACAGACAGTATCAGGTACTAATCCAGACTGGGTACCATCCGAAGAGGTTGACATATGTCCACTGGATCCAGGTCCCTGCTGGGACTGGCTAGAGCCACATGCACATGGTCTTCTAGGACTGTCTATGGACAGCCTCCCCAACATTGCTGGGGCTGGTACTGGCACTACAGGAGCAGCTGTGACTTGCTGGACATCCACAGAGACCTCCAGCTGCTGATGTTGCAGACATATGTTCACATCGATGTCTCAACCGTCCCGCACTGTCCTGACACATGGACATGACATTGTGGAGGACATCCAATGTCTCACCCCAATGTCTATCAATGACCTCAGTGTAATTACGTATGGCACCTGCTAGGTCACGGATACTGTCATTTACAGAAGTGTTATGAGTCCTCTGTGCCCTTAGTCCCTGTCTGGTGTACCACTCCATTTGTGTCTGTGCCTCCATAATGGCTTGGACCATGCATGTGGTAGAAAGAGGTGTGGCACGTCTGCCAAGGGCATGATGACCAGCAGTGCTCTGATGAGGACCCCTGGGCATCTGCCTATGTGGTACCATTCCAGACATCTGGCTATGGCTGCTGTGTCCTGATACATGTGCCATAGATACCACACTGTCCTGGCCAGTGCCAACCGTACACTGTCCCTCAGCTAAGGGCAATGGTGATGATGGATGTACAGGCAGTATGACTGTGTGCATGGATGGGGTGGAGACTTGTGTACTGTCAATTGGTAGCCAAACAACAGACCCTGACAAACCTGGCTGTGCCTCAACACACCTATCCTCATGATCACTGTCTGTCTCAGTGACATCAGGTTCCCTACTGTACTGAACCAGCCCCACCTCAGCACCTGTGAGAGGAAAACAGGAATCACACTTTAAGACCTGAACATGATGACAGACCACATGCACACATGCACACATGTGCACATGCGCACATGCACACATGCACACATGCTCACATGCGCACATGCACACATGCATACATGCACACACACACAAATACACTCCTCCCTAAAGCAGACACACACAACACCAGCAATCTCAGAACATACACAATAACAGGTGATGGTGGGGTACAGTATCACAAGCAAAACAATCATATTGCACATGTCAGCATGCAGGACATGTGTTCTCAACAGCATGCAGTGCAAGTGTAGACAGTCCTTGTTACTAACAGTATACATGGCTTTGATGCATGTGTTTTGTTATTAGGTGATGGGCCTCCCCCTGGAACACAATGCATACATGGACACAACATTGCTGTGCAGGTATTCATAACTCTGTAATGTACTGTGCACCATAACAAACAGGTGTACATACCATGGCTGGATGTGTATCTTTGTGTCAGATAGGTATCCAATGCTGATTATAGCCTCTGTGTCTTTAGCAAATAATTGTAGACACATTTTTAGCACATGCATGATGAGTATTCAGACAACTTCATCAGTGGTGCATGGATAATTGATGGAATACAATTTGGCCATATACCCAATGTACAGTACTTACAGTGAGTGTAGATAATATTGTGGACATGCCAGTGTCATCCATGACATGCCATGCTAAAACACAACTGCATATTTAAACACTGCACATACCCAATGTGTGTCATATGACCTAGCCACTCAATAGCATCACAAGACATATATGTGTCAGTTGTGCAAATGGTGATTGGTATGCATATTGTTTAGAGGTGCACATGTGTGCACACATGCAACATTAAGGTGTATAGCAAGGTGTATAGCAATGAAAGCTATGTGTAGTACTGTAGTTACAATAACTGGATGGAGTATAGTACCATAGGCCATCATCATGAAGCATCATGTGGTCACTAAAGGCTACAAATGTTTCCCAAACCAGCACTACTCATGCTGTACCGGAACTGTACTACATTGGCTACATTCACCATTTCACATCCAGTTGCTACATGAGTTTGTAAGGAGGCCAATAAAGAGCATTCCCTGACATGAATGTGTAGTGTGTTGCAGAGTGTTTAAATGCCCCATGATAGGCCTCTACCCCTCATGTATATTATGTGTAATGCGTGGATGAGATTTTGGATACTGGAGTGTGTCTTTACAGAGGGTTTGGGAATCCTTTATGTGTAGCATGTTAAAATGCTCTGTGTATGATATAGATGTGTATGTTATGTGCATGTTGAGTATCAACTGTGCCTATCCAATGGTCACTACAGTCTAGCTACATTTGTTTGAGATGGTCTGGGTATTGCATTTGTTTGAGGCAGCCAATCACATCAGTGAGATGTGCGTGATCTTACACCAAACATGCACAGCATGCATTATGGGTAGGTGTGTTACATGTGTACATGGCCGACACCTTAACTATAACATGAACTTTTTATTTACAATAATAAATGTAGAACACACTCACCAGCATCTGTCCACTGCCTTGATGTCACCCCAGAGGGACCTACATAGAGATGAGACAGTTTGTCAGTGGCCACAATTGTGGCATTGCTACTGTGTGTTTGCAGTCTTGCAGTACAACAGCTTACATTCACAGGGCTACAGATTATGTTCCAAATGATCAGTATTGCACAACAACAGGCTCCACATCTTTTAACGACACACTCCACATCTCACATATGCATGATCTACCAATACAGATAACAGTAGTCTACAGATATGCCATGTTACCTGCATGCTCCATGTGTGCTTGCTGGGTGGCTCCAACCTCCATCATGGTGTATGTCTGCTGCTGTTGTTGTTGGGCAGGTGCTACCAGGCTCATGAGCATCTCCTCCACTCTGGTGAGGGGGGTGGATATTAACACCACCTCTTGTTGCAAGCTGTTGTCTCTGCACATCAGCAGCATGCTGACAGACATGTCTGAGAATATCACTGCAGTGGTGGTGTACCTGCTCATATGTCCGGTTATGCAGGCCTACTTCATTTACCCTGTGGACAACATCTTGCCACATTGCAGTATGCTCTTGCTGGTCCTGGCTGGTTAGTGAGAACATGAGACTGTAGTGCTGAATCATACTGGTAGTAATTATGTCATCTTTAGCACTACAGTAAGTGGGGTTCCTGCGATGTGCCATGATCCCTGGAAGACATAAATACGAAAATATGTCTGAGCAAGTCATATGGCACATTTAACATTATACAGTACAGATATCACTGAACTGCCATATATAGCAACCTATTAGCTAACCGAGAGTGAAACACTTTAACTTCCAGTTATCACTGCTCACCCCATAACTGCTTGGAAGTGCCTGGCTAACTCTCAATCTAATGAACCATGTTCTGCACAGCAAAAAAATAAAATCATTATATAAGACTATACAAGAGTACCTGGTACATTGTATGCAACATGATGCACCACCTAGCCACAGCAGATATACATCAAGCTGATATGTAAAGAAATATATCATCCATCACAATGAGTGTAAGGTCCAGTAAATGTATTACTATTATACCACACAACTTGTTAAAGGCAAACCCATGTCCAAAATATGTGCACAATTAGGAATATAGGTTGCATACTGCTGTAGTACACTATGAATGTTGCTAGATATGCAGTTATATGTTTTACCACACATATGTCAAAGGACATGTTACAGACATACCCACACACACATCAGACATAATTACAGGACACAGAGGTATAACAACCCAGATAAGCTTTCAGTGTGTACTATAGAGTACTGTGTGTCAGTACTTGCACAACCTTAATCTTGAGAAATGTAATCTGTGATGAATACAGGTACCACACAAAACAGTGGATGCAAGCAATGTGGACATACACCATACGTTGCTGTACAGGCCCAGAGCTTCAAGTAGTACTACAGTACACACAGGATTTGGATTCAACATCAGTACCAATCAATAATCATAGATGTAGTGCTTTAGCCTCCAGTGACACACCCTAGTTAAAACCAAGGGACTTAATCACACTGTATGCAATAGCACTTTTTCTGCCTAGCAACAGAATACACATCTTTTGCTAGAATCAAAGCAAGGACCCATAATACCATGACATAAACAGTTTCCCACTAAGCTATCCCACAGATACATATCTTTGGCGTATTCACAAACACATTGACCATCACAGTCAGTTAACAGTACAGAGAATCTATTGCAACAAGTAGATGTAGGTGTGTATGAGTATATATAACTATATATATATATATATATATATATATATATATATATATACATACATACATATATATACACATTCATTGATGTACATATACATATGTATGTAGGCACATATACATTTCTCCTTTCATAGTGAGAATGTCAATTATACAAAGGATGTGAGGTGTAAAGTAATATTATAAAATTGCACAGTCTTGGGATAAATGCATTGAAGGTGTTCACAGCCCAGGTAGCTTTAGCAGGCCTCACTGGCTTCAACATTGCAAACTGAACAAACCACCCACAGTGTTTAACCACCACATGTCATATACCAGCACTGTATGCTGTCTTGTTTGTCACACACTAAAATCTACATACAAATATGCACATACTAACCTTCACCAACATATATATCTCCACCCTTCACAAACAGTTGCAATATGTCCCCTGCTCTATGAACATATATAGATGTGAATATACATGATACATATATATTTCTCCGTATGTGTGTGGCATACACACACAAGGTCCACACTGTTGTAAGTCCCTGGACCTCACAGCTGAAATGTTGGGCCTTGCTGCACACAAACAGGTGTCACATATGAACACACACTAACATTGGGGGGTATATATGGCTACAAATGCTAGATAAGCATACTAGACTGCTACAGCAATTGCCAATGCTAAGCTACACTTTAATAAGACTATCATGCATGTGTTGTTCTGCCACACTCATGTTTATATAATGTCAGCACTAATCCCCCCAACAGCCATTGGCCACACTACTGTACAGAACACAGATAACATGGATCAGAACTTTGACATTTAATGGTGAGCAACACGTTTAACAGGTATGCCCCACTTCCCACAGGTACACACTGTATTGTCCATAGCAGTAGTTAAGCAGAACATCTATGCATAAATAAGTACTGCTGCCACATATGAATGTTTTACATTATGTAGACTATTCTTCAATAACATCTACTACATGCCAGTAAATACATATGTGTCACATACCTTTCCTTTGTATGATTTGGTAATATTTCTTTTTTTTTCCTTTTCTCTGTCTCTCTCTCTCTCTCTCTCTCTCTGTCTTTCTCTCTCTGTCAGTCTCTGCAATAGAGTGATTGAGTTTGTTGGCAGAGATTGCAGCCTGCTTTTGTAGGTATTTGCACATGAGCATGTGATGGCCTCTGCACCAATTAGTGGCCACCACTTGCTAATTGTATGCAGCCTGCTGTGTAGTAATTGCAGTAATCACTGTCATAGCAACCCAGTACTATAAATTGCTAACTCAGGTAGGCGTGGCCCTTTCAGCTTTCCAAGATGGAGATCGTTCGTGTTTGCTGTAGACATCATTGTTTAAGACAGAAGGTTGGTATAGTTCTTATATCAGAAGCCAGGGGTGTAGCCAGAGATTTACATTTTGTACTCAGACCTAATGTTCCTGCTTCCAGTACCCACTTCTCTGTGTAGAAATGTGCTCACCCCTCAAAATGCTACCCCAAGATACATGGAAAGATGTACTTTCTTTTCAACTTTTACAATTAACTGCCATACAAAGCTAGTTACTAAGATGTATTCCTTTGGCACAAGAATTGTTTGTGAACTGCTATACTGTGAATATTCATTTACTCAGTTCTAAACAATTTGTGCTTTTTTAGTGTTGACATTAGCACAAGCTGCTCAGAAAAACTGGACACATGTCAGTACTATGAGTATGCTTACCTACATCCTTGGTGGACACTGCACACACAGGTATATTCTATATTTGGGTAGGGGTGCAGAAGTACAGAGAGCGTATGTATTATTGTGTAGATTTTATCTTGCTGGACTTACAGGGTTGCTGTGTACATGTTAGTTTATCAAGGCAAATAGTCTGTCTGCATAACTCCCAACTGTGGACCTATCCATATGTTAGCCAGATAATAGCCTGTTATTTTTTGTCTGTGCACCACACAGGTCTTTTCAGCAATAGAGCAATAGCATTGTTACAGTTGGTTGCTACCAGTACATGGCTACATCCATTTGTATTTCAGTGTTGTATTCCTACATAAGGATATGCTTCCGAAACTCCTTCCAAAGCTATTTGCACAGTGTGTAACAGCAGAATGGCTGATATGCCTCTGTGTTTCTGCCTCTGCCAGACCTCTCAAACACTCAGGTACATATCTGAACAGACTCAGGGAAAAGTAAAGAAAAACTCAGGGACACATTTAAAATGTTAGTGCCATTAAGTTGAAACATTGAGAGAATCAGAGCATATGAATTAATACACCTTTTCTGAAGTAAAAGAAGTGACTAACTCTTAATTATTGTCATTATTCATTAAGTGTAATTCATAACCTTTCTGGCCAAATTCAGTAGTTTTAGGTGGGTTTCAGAGGGACAGAGCTAAAATTTGTGTCAAAATCAGGGCCATCCCTGAAAATTAGAGACAGTTGGGAGGTATGGCCTCTGCCCTAAACAGATATGCCAGTGTTTGTCCTGCTGTGATACTGTGTGGGGTTGTAAAGTGATGCTGTAACATTATTTCCTGCTAGAATGGCTGCTTCTCTTATCACAGTCATGTAATGTAATCCCATAACTGTTGGTTAAGATCCACAGAACAAGTTGTGTGGTATGGCATTCCTATTTTTCCTTTACATTCACTCATTCTGATGCATGATATATTTATTTCAGCACCAACTTGTTGTATATCTACCGTTGCTTAGTGGTGCTTCATGCTGTGTAGTGTGTACAAGGTCCGGGGTTCGAGACTGACAGAGGTGTCTTATTTTGCTCCTGAGCAGAACAAGGGCCTTCACATACAGAGGGACTAAGGCACTTTTCAGCAGTTGTAAGCGGGGTTGTGCAGGTTTATGCGATGTTTAGCAATGCTTAGCTAAGCGCAAGCAAGCGCACACTCGCGCAAACCCGCTAACTACTGCTTAATAGTGCTTACTCCCGCTAACCCCCACGCTCATTTCTTTGAAAGAAAAGAAAAATGGGGAGATTGGAAAGTGGTTAAAAAGGGGCACAAAGAGGGAAAGACAGTATGGAAAGTAGCTCGGGATGTGCAGGATGGGTGTAGGGAAGGTCCATAGCTGCCCATTTTTTTAACAGCAGCAGCTGTGCATATGGAATAAATTTGGAGGTAGATATGAAACCTTCAACCCCTGAGAGAGCGGTGAGGACAACAAAGTATGTTGTAATGCCAATTAAATTACATTTTATGCATCCAGTGGACATGTGTGCAAAATGGGCAGCTATGTATGGGGTGTAATTTGTTTTTGGGAGCAGATTGCCCTTTTTTTTCATGTGAGAGTGGAATGTGGGGTAGGGGAAGTAGATATATTTGGGGAGTTAGGTTGGGGAGGTAAACAGACAAGACAAACAAGATGCATAAAGGGGTGGTATATGACACATGTGGTGGGTGAACACCTTTGACGGGGAGGGATGTTTGGAAATCGCAAGCCCATGAGCCCACAGATGGAAACAGTGGGACTGAGGTCCCCACCCATGGGCAGTCACCACTGCACCTTCACAGCCCAGAGGGTGGCTGTGCTGGGGGCTGTGTAGGAGGGGCAGGCTGACCCGGGAGTTGCGCCACTCGTGCCTCAAGCTGGTGTAGAGGTTCTGCAACAGAACATTCAATCTCTCTACGCACCACAACCCGGACCGTTCGAAGGGTGTTAGGTGGCCCTCCTCCGCCCACGCTTGCACAGGGTGGCCGAGCCCCATCCCCTGCAGTGCTTCCACCTGAAGGTGGCACAGGGCCAATGGAGGAGGAGGTCCCAGGCTGGGCACCAGATCTGCTGGTGCCAGGTGCCATGGCCAGCTGAGGTGGGACAGGTGGGTCCGCTGGGACCGGCCTTCCCATACGAACTATGTTTTGGAGAGTTTAATAAAGATATGGGTTAGTAACAGTCAACAGCATTCCCAATTAGTTATAACAGCATGCAGAAGTATTCTCATTAACCCAACACACCAGATTTTCAACAGTTGAAAAGCAAGCATAACACATGCATTTATAGAACAACAGTGGACATTAGAACAGCATGCAGCTTGAATTGATGGCAACAGGCCACCAATATTGTGGTATTTTAACAGGGCACATGCATAGAAATAAATGCAAATATTTATAAACAAATAGGACATATGTCCCAACAAATGTTTTGAGATTAGACATACCGATTGAGGTGTGGAATTGCATTTTTTATGCACATACAGTAGGGTGGAAAAGGACAGCTCAATTAACAACTTATATATCCTTTTAGTTTTCACTATATTCATATTAACTGCAGTTATATGTCCCTTACATGTATTATTACACTACCCAATGTTCTTATATTGTGCAATTGGATTTTGCTAGATCATTATATACATGAGCTGTATCTTACATACAAACTGTCCAAGATGCAGATGTTACTGCTACATATTTTGAGAGTTGCTCACACACACTGCTGCTAAGATGGTACACTGACAGCTCTACTTTCATATAATAATCTAGATATGTTCAGGTGAAAGTATCAGTTATATGTTAACAGCTCCCTACATTTCTGGCAGCACAGTGACATTTCTGGGGAACAAAATACCAAGCTACTCATGTGCCAGATTAACCTGTACATGCTGGGCATGAACCAACAGTTGAGGGCTGTAAATATGCATAAAAGTTACTGGCACTCCCTTCATCCACATTATATGGGCCTACCCAAGTGTGGGTTAACACTGCTTAATACAACAGTACTATTTATAAAATGCAACAGTATAACAACATATCAAAGACAATGACACAGATGCACTCCAGGAATTATACATTTATTAAAGGATTATTACACCTTTATTTATTGGGTTAAAACACTTTTTGAAGGCTCTCATTTATTTTATATAACAGTACATACAGAATAATTACTAACCTGCCTGATGACACAGCCTTTGCAACCTATCTTCATGGGCTTGCTGATTCATAGCCCGGACACCTGCAGCTGTGAAGTAAATGCAGTGACATTGAGATGTACCTATCCATAGTATAGACAAGCATAGCAATTCTTAACTACTTAATACAATGGCTACTTACTCAGTACTGGGGCATTAGGCATTACACGGGACTCTTGGATCCACTGGTCCAGTTGATCCTCCTTACATCGCTTCAGGTCAGAATAATGGTGCCTGACCTGCTCACCAGTCCGAGGAATGTCAGTGGCACTGGTGAGATCACGAGCTAGACTGTTCCAGGCCTCCGTTTTATATTGGGTGCCCTGGTACTGGCCCCGCAGGAGTCTTTCCTCATGATTGTGGACAAGGAGCCAGACCATTACTTTGGTCTCCTCAATGCCCCAGTATTGCGCTCGAAATTGAGTGCCTTCTCCAACACCGGCCATGCTGACTGCAGAAGGGAGCTACAACCAGTTATGGCAAGTATTCCCACCTGTGGAGCTTAAATATGCCTCATTTATCGCACTTATTTATGATTGGCCAGTTTTGAAAAAACTCAGCTGTAGGCACACCTACTTAGCTGATGTTGGCAATGTTTAATATTCCTTTGATAGATATGTGTCTGTTGAAAGTGCATGGTTATGAAATGATGTCATGGCTTAGTGGTTATGTACTGTGACTATAGTGCACAGTATCCTGAGTTCGTCGCCTGTTACTGCTTTTTATTTTCCTACTGGCCAGACCTGAATGGTTAAGGTACAGTAAAGGAGGTGTGGCCATATTTAGCCGACTTTTCTCAACTTTGCCCGACTTTGCCTAACGTTGCCCGATGTTGAGCTGGTTAGCGCGGCACGCAGCTGCTCACAAATACATTGTGCTTGTTAACGCGGTGCTCAGCTACGAGCAATTGGTTTTAAATATGCTAAATACTGCTAAAATGTGTTTAGCAGTGCTTTATATTGCTTAAAATAAGTTACTCATGCCTCAGAATGCATAACCATTTCACACACACACACATATATATATATATATATATATATATATATATATATATATATATATAATTTGTTCACTACTACATATAACATTTGGATGCGTTTTACAAAACGTATACATGATAAATGTCAGGAAATATTTTTGTATATAGATTTCCAACACAAAATGGAATGTGTAATAGTGGGACTCGAACCGGGAATGCCTCTTCATTGTGTGAAGGCTCTAACTACTACACTATCTTGCTTAATTTGCATATTTTTTGCTTATTATCCTCTTCGGTGTCTAAGCTACTAACTGTAGCTAAGCAATGGGCAATCCTGTGCAAACATGCACAAATACGGGCTGCTATATCAGAAATAAAACAAAACAAACAAATACATTTCTTTTAATTTTTAAATTTGTACGAGGTTTAACATATGGGGGAGTGTAGTGTTACAATGTACACATGTGAGTGGACTCACTCATGTAACTCCACATTTCTTGGGTCTTGTCAGTGCAGGGGTGTGGATTTTTGGACAGCTCGGCAGTCCAACACGCCCCCTACACTCATCCATGCTCCATGTAAGCTTTAGAGTTGAGGCAGCATGCCCTCATTAATATGCATGGCACGCTGCCATCATAGTCTTAGACTGGCATTTCCGTGTAAGACTAATCTAGTCTTACACGGAAGATTAGTAATCCCTGGGGGTCATATATGACTGCAGTCTATGTGAATAGCCCCTAATGTATCCACCATTCTTGCTGCTTGCTGTTATCTCATCTTAGCATGTTATCAACATTAAAATCGAGTTCTTATTAGATGACCAAAGATGCATTCTGTCGAATGCATCTTGGTCGAACTTAAAACAATGAAAAGGCAAAATAGTGAAGTAGCTTTTAAGCAAATTCTTTACCAGGGAAAGAATTTGCTTGGCCGCTTCCATTACTTTGCCATTTTCGGCACTGTAGTGCGATCTCGGAGTTGGTATATTTAAGTAGGGGTTTATGGGGGGCAAAGCCATCCACTTAATGTATTCTTTCAATTTTTTTTTTTTTTTTGGAACAGCGAATTTTTCCCTTGGAAAAAAAATTGCTGTTCTGAGCTTTTGAGATTGTAAGCTTTCGCTTACATGGGGTCGATTATTCATTGTTCGATTTTTTAAGCATTTGATGATATAATATAGACCCTTAATATCACCTTTACTCACCTTTGTTAAAATTGTTCCTTTCTGTCACTCTCGCATCCTTTGTTAGCATGTCTGTTGTTTGTTATATATATGGGTCAAGAATTGTGAATAGGAATAATTATTATTTCAGCAATATGGAATTATTTATGTTTAAAATGCTTCTCTGTAACATAAACACATTATCTAAGTACATTTCTTCTGTTTACCCTACCCTCTTACTTATTTCTGCACAAATGCCATTGTATTCTGTAACCATTCTCCCCATTTAAATTCCCCTTCATCTTAATTATTTTATTACATTTGCACTTTCTTTGTATAAGTTGTCTGAATGTGCCCACATAAGAGGTTTGCCTGCAGATAAGCTGCTTGGTTTACATTGTGCATTTGAGCTTCCCTGCACCTTTTCATAGCTGCTAACACTTCTGCTGGCTACAAAAAGGTGCTTATATATGAGTAAGTGTGATGAGCTACATACATATTCATTGAGAGCTGCTGCTAATTGCAATAACATGCTTAAATCATGCAGGCTCCACGTGAAGCCTACACATTTGTTAATGAACCCTAGGAATATCTTGTTGTATAAAGTAAGGTTTCAGTAAAATATGTTAAGTGGTTATGAGTCCTCAAGTTTAATCAACCATCTTGTAATGTTGTCTTTAATTAAAAGAAAACAGTTACATAGATTTAATAATTGATTTTGTTAAACCAAATACCTTATTCTTTCTGTTACTTCAGTGATGTTAACTGAATATGTGAGCAATGATTTTATGCATAAATGCATATATCTTATGAGTATATGAATCTTGTAAGAGCTTTTTAAAGTAACACACACTACAATGTTTACATTTTTGTAAAGTTGTGATGTCCAGGGTTTGCAATCAGGGCTGTAGTATTGTTTTGTGTTATATGCTATTATAAGATTGCATTCTGTATAACCTAAATGTAGTCTATTTGCACATAATTCACAGTATTGTTTTTCACAGCTGAACACACTCCCAAGTTTCAGTTCTTATGCCCAGTTTGTGTCCTAAGTGGCCTCTGAGCATTATGATCTGTTTTACACCTATACATACAGAATGTACATAATGCAATGATCATAGCTGCAAATCGACCATAAAAATACATTAGGATTATTAGTAACATCCCCTCGGTTCTGTGTATCAGTGTCAAATCACCATCTAATCCTACACCTGATATGATGCCACAGACAGCATCCCTGCCCATGGAAGACAGGAGTTCTGTAACAAAGGTAAGCCTTGATGATGTTGGTCGCCATCTCATTATCTTATATGTGTAACTTTGTCTTCTGAGCTCAGTCTTTCATATTAGACAAATCTCGCTGACAACACATGTAAATGGAACTCCTACATATGTACACAGAGGATGTTTCACATAGCTTGTCACTTATGATCATGCCTCGCCTTGATGACTGCATATCTAGTTCAATCCAGCACTGGAGAAGATTAAAAAATTCAGATTTCCTGACCAGTAAGAATCAGATGGTTTTTAATATGACTGTACTGTATTGTAAATATTGGGCTGAGACCTCTGGCAAATCAATATTACAAATATACAACTTCATAGTACATTAGAGACCTATGCATATAACGGGTCTACTTGATATAATCAAAAACTTACTTACCCAAAACACTAACTGTCAAGATGACATTGCCAAAAACACTGTTCAAAGATTGTTTGGATTACTGAACCGGAACTCTGGGAAGTGAACCACTTGCTCAGCTCTTAGAATCTCAACAATGTTGTACTATTATCTTACTATTGTATAAATTGTATGTTATGCTGTAAGTTATGTTGTTAACTATGCTTGGAGCTTTTCTCCCCGGGCCTCTACTGAAAATGGACATGTATCCAGTTAGACTAGCCCGGTCAACAAATGTAAAATAAAGTAAATAAATAAATGAATAAATAAATTTTAATATCCCATTACATAGTTCCTTATAATTTAAACCTTCATTCAGCCATTCTTTAAACACACAATAAGTATGCGTTCTGTAACTCTTCTTAATTTTTATACATTTCAAATCCAGTTCCATCTAGACCAGCTGCCAATTCTACAATTAAACTGTTTAAACACATTTCCTAATCCATGCAATGTAGTATCTTTTTCAAGTTCCCGGTTAATTTGTTCAGAGATATGTTTTTTTTTACTTTTCATATCCTTGTACTTTGTCTCATTTTCTTACTAAACATTTCTTATACATAACTTACAAAAATTTCCATAATATGTTGTTGAATTTTCTTTAAATTACCTTCTTTATCTTTCATTTCTGTCATCATGATACTATAAGCCTTTACTATTTTACTTAAATATTGTGATACCTCCTCTTTTTTGCATCGTAAAAAAAATCTTTGTTTATATAGTAATTCCTTATTTTTTTCATAATTTCTTCTGTAAATTTCTTTCTCTTTTTATTATATTTTTTGTTATTATCCTGCAACTTCTATAACATAGTTTTATATGTTTTAACATATTCCTGCTTTTCTTTCTTAATTAATTTTCTCTGCCAACATAAATAACTCCCTTTACATCTTCTTTTAAAAGTAATCCACCATTCAGACCAGCTGTCACAGATTGCTTTCATAGTAATATGATATAACTGAATAATTGCTTTCTTTCCATTCTTTTTTCATTTATTCTTTTTATACCCTTTCCTATTTTATATATTGTCTATTATGATATATTTTCATTTTTCTAAGTTATTTCTTTATTTCAACTGTATTTATTGTTTGTTGGCTACACACTCAAGTGCACTAACTTTTTCTGTGCTTAAAATTTTATTTACTGTTGTTTTAGTGTATTTTTCCTGTTTTTCCTGAAAAAAAACAAAACAAAAAAAATTCTGTTTGTTTGCTCATTTCTCCCACCATTTTCTGTAAACTAGAGTAGTCTGGATTCAGAGTTGCTGAATTCAGGACTGTATTGGAGTTTCTGAGTTACTGCGGTGGTGGTGCTGTGGTAGCGTTGTCACCTCACAGTAAGACGTTGTCCTGTTCGATTCTCAGCTAGAGTGTCTTCTGTGTGGAGACATGCGTGAATGGGCGTACCTTCATTGAAGGTTGTGCGTCAGGGCCAGCAACTCGGCATGTAAAAATCTACTGCCAATCATTAGCGGACCGGAGTTCTGCTGTGGCGACCCCTAACCGGGAAAAGTGGAAAGACACAACAACAAAAAAATTGGAGTTTCTGAGTTGCCCAGAACTTACTGTGTTAGAGGGAAGCCTTTCTGCTTATCAATCGGAGTGGTAAGCATTGAGCAGCCTATCTACTGCTAAAGGAGTGGTTTCCAGCTCTGACATTGTACCTTATTGGCTGTTTTGGGTTAAATTTGCTTAAAATCATTTATTGCACTTTACCTTAGCCATTTCTCTAAGGTATTGCTTTATTTGAACTTCATTTATTGTTTGTTGGCTACACACTCAAGTGTGCTAGCCTTTTCTGTGCTTAAAAGTTGATTTACTGTCCTTTTAGTGTATTTTTACTGTTTTCTGAAAAAAAAAACAGAAAAAAATTCTGTTTGCTCATTTCTCCCATCTTTATCTATAAATTATAATAGTCCAGATTCAGATTTGATGAATTCAGGACTGTATTGGAATTTCTGATTTGCCCACACCTTACTGTGTTAGAGGAAAGCCTTTCTGCTTATCAGTGGGAGTGGTAAGAATTGAGCAGCCTATCTACCACTAGAGGAGTAGTTTCCAGCTCTGAAATTATACTGTATTGGCCATTTTGGGCTGCATTCTATCCCTATTAATTTTCTGCCTTAAAAACCCATGCTTGTGTGGGTTTGTGCTTCTTTTAGCTCAGCGGATCCGGTTTTGGCATCCTGCAGACTGCAAGGGCAGCAGAAAGAAGAAGGAGAGACTTTAACTGATTATATGTATCTCACTTTGCCTGTTTTTGCTTAAATTTGCTTAAAATCATTTATTGCATTTTACCTTAGGTGTTTTTCTGAGTTATTGCTTTATTTCAACTACATTTATTGTTTGTTGGCTACACACTCAAGTGCGCTAGCCTTTTCTGTGCTTAAAAGTTGATTTACTATTATTTTAGTGTATTTTTACTGTTTTTCTGAAAAAAAAACAACAAAATTCTATCTACTTGCTCATTTCTCCCTCCTTTTTCTCTAAACTAGAGTAGTCTGGATTCAGATTTTCTGAATTCAGGACTGTATTGGAGTTTCTGAGCTTCCCAGACCATACTGTGTTAGAGGGAAGCCTTTCTGTTTATCAGTTGGAGTGGTAAGCATTGAGCAGCCTATCTACCACTAGAGGAGTGGTTTCCATTTCTGAAATTGTACCTTATTGGCCATTTTGGGTGGCATTCTATCCCTTTTATCTTTCTGCCTTAAAAACCCGTGTTTGAGTGGGTTTGCCTGACATGCAGGGCTGCTAAGCTAGGTTAAACTATTATCAGTGCCAGAAAGTCTGCTCTTCAAATTTTCCCTTAGATCGTGCTTGTTCTTATCTTTTTGATCTCAAACTATTTAAGTCCAGCACTTGCTCAGAACTCCTTGCAACATTTACCATAGCATATATACTTCTACCAGCACTAACCTTTCCACATAGGTAGGTACAAAACAGCTACAGTACTTACTAAATTTAGCAACTATCCAGGCATGTCTATAGGACTGTTCCCTGTGCTTTCTCCTGTTAACTTGGTGAACATGGGCGTCATGAGGCAATGTAGCAACCGCCTCATGTACACAGACAACCCAGTCCTCTTACCTGCCAACACCACGACTTGTGAGAGATGCACATATATTACCAAATTGGAAGCCAAGCACTCTCCAGCCAAGACTGGATTAGCCAGTCAAGGGAAGAAGTTTAACACCTACACCACACCACACGGAGCACATAGCCCACCAGAACATACACCACCACAACCCTCACAATGTATCATTAAACACACACTCACTTTTGCTGAGGCTTTCAATAAAATTCTGCCCAAACAACAGAAACTTCAGAGGCAGAAATGCAAGCAACCATCACATCCCATCATATACCATGACACACATAGCAGACATAAACAGTGTACCACTCAACCACAGCCCCTAAGGCAATACAGCTTACCAAATACACTAGTCATAGGTGACTCAATACTAAGGCACACTGATGTCCACTCACAACACTGAATAAGGAGAAGGTTACAGTCAGTTGCCTGTCAGTCACCAGGATCCGCCACATAACACACACACTTAGGTCACTCCACAACAGCTAACAAATATGACTCTGTCATTGACCATGTTGGTGTGAATGACCTAAGATGTACCTTCCTGGACTATATGAAAAGAGACATGGAGGAGCTCTCAGAACATGTAGCCCAGGCAGGTATGACTCTAGCCCTGAGTAGCATTCCACCATCACCCAGAATGATACCACAGTACTAGCAGAAAATGATTGATTTCAACAATTGGCAAAGTTTATGGTGTCATTCAAAAGGGATCCAGTATCTGTCTGCCTGGGATGACATGACCAACAGACCTTGATGCTTTGCCAGAGATGGCCTGCACCTGTCACTCCTGAGATTCTGGATACTAGCCAAGGCTCTTGCCATCCCTATAGTGCCTTTTTTAGGCAATGTCTGGAAGATAAAATTACCACCATAACAGATACAAGCAAATGAAATCTAAGGGTTATGCTAAAGTCTAAATCTCAAAATGCACTCGCTCAAAGCACTCCTTAAATTGGAGAACATCAACTTCTGTGCAGTAACAGAGACCTTGTTCAAGGCTCCAGAGAGCACCCCAGCACTATCATGATATAATTCATACCACACCTTTTGGCCCCTAAACCTGGACCAAAGCCCTAAAGGCAGTGGCCTCTCCATATTCATAAAGGATATGCACACCTCCAGACTAGTAGCCCAACATAACACATCTGAAATACTTCAGGTACAGCTAACCCTGGGTAAAACTGCAATCCATGTTGTAGCCTGCTATAGATCCCCCACCATGTCCCAAGACTCCCACTCCACATTCCTAAATACAGAGGAATACATTAAGGTACAATCCAACACTTTTATACAGGGAGATTTTAATTACTCCTCCATTAACTGGGAAAATTACTCATGCACCAACGCACTTGCTTAACACTTTCTGGAATTCATTAATTCCAATGCCCTGGACCAGCTCTTTCTTACCCCCACCAGGGGAAGAATCATCCTTGACCTGGTCATTGCTAACATGGGCGACCATTGCTCTTCACCAGAAATCAACTCTTCCCTGATCAGGTCTGACCACAAGCTAATAACTCTGGATATCCACATCCTTTACCCCCATAAAGGAAACCACCATGACAAACTTCTCCAAAGTCAATTTTGGGCTTCTACAAACAGAGGCATCAAACATCATGTCATCCATGCAAATGGAAAATATGTGCATGACTGCTGAATCATATACCAAAGCACTGTATGAGGACATACACAAGTGCATGGAATAGGCAATACCAAACAGAACCAAGACACTCTCCTCCAAAAAAAGGAAGCAAATCTGGTGGACCCCTACCATCAACAGGCTCTACAACAGAAGGAAGAAACTGTTGCAGAAAAGGGTGAAGTCAAAAGACTGGAAAAACTCCCATGCTAACCTCAGCAAAAAAAACTGAGATCCCTCATCAAATCAGCTAAAGCTAGCTATGAAAACAAAATTGGTGGAGACACTAAGGACAACCACAAGGCATTCTACAGTTATGTCAAGAATTTTCATGACAATACTCAGATCTGCTCTGAGCTACAGCACATGTATGCTGAGCCAACTGATATTGCCAATATACTGGCCAACAGGTTCAGTGTGAACATTACCCCCCTTTCACCTCCTAAAGGGCCAATCACAATACCTGAGAAATGCCAAGTCCCTAATATCATGGCTACACAGGTAAAAAAAAGGATTGTCCAAAGCCAAGAATACAGCTTCCATGGGACCTGATAGTATCACTGGCTGTGTTCTACATGAATTACAAAGTGAACTGGCACCACACCTGAGTGCCCTGTTCAATCATAGCCTCACTTCAGGCTTTGTCCCTTCAGAATGGTGCACTGCTGTGGTCATCCCACTCCACTAAGGGGGGGGGGTGTGACAACCCTGGTAACTACCGCCCTATTAGCCTGACAAGTCTGATATGTAAGGCTATGGAACACATCATCACGGACCTTATAAATAGGAACCTAGGGAATCTCCAAACTCTGGACCCCATGCAGTTTGGGTTCGTGGTAGGTCATGTCTGCTCAACCAGATAGACTTCTTCGAGTCTGTCACCAAAGCTGTGGATAAAGGCTAGGGAGTTCACACAGCCTACCTCGATCTTGCCAAGGCCTTCAACACCATCCCTCACTCAGGAATTATAGATAGACTCACTAAACTAGGCACAAACCCCTATGTCATAAGATGGGTTGCCAAATGGCTCACTGATAGAACCCACACTGTCAAATCTCCAAATCTGACTACCGACCAGTTACAAGTGGAGTCCCACAGGGATCAGTCCTAGGTCCTTTCCTGTTTGGCATCTACTTCTCTGAAGTTCAAGCCAATACAACTGGACTATGGCTGACAAAGTTTGACGATGATTGCAAACTGGGTGCCATTATTGATTCACCAACTGATTTAGCCATTCTACAAAAAGGCCTCACCAAGGCCAATGATTGGTGCCAGAACAATGGCCTAAAGCTCAGTGCCAAAAAGTGCATTGTCATTCCCTTTGGGAAAAATTCAGTACCCATGAACTACCACATTGGCGGCAGTCCACTAAACACCAAAGGTGTGATAAGAGATCTGGGGACACAGGTTGTCAGCAACCTCTCCTTTGATAACCACATTGCCACTGTGGTCAGAAAGTCCTTCTATGTGGCACATCTCATTAAAAAAGGTTTTTCCTCCAGAAAGAAGGCAGTCATAATCCCTCTCTACTCATCCCACATTAGATCTATTATAGAATACAATTCCCGTTTGGCATGTACCTCACTAGACACCTACAACAACTGGAAAGACCACAAAAATACCTCACTAAGAGGATATTAGGCCTTAAACACATGCCCTACATGGACAGACTCAAAAAACTCCAGCTATACTCTGTCTCATATCACTTGCTTAGAGGCGAGCTCTGCTTGACCTACAAAGTCATGTCTGACCCAGAACTGGTAGATATGCTATATCTAAAGAAATACCAGTCCCTCCATGCCACGTGCTCCAGGGACCTCAACCTCATTACCTCAATAAACAGAACATGCTGGAGGGACAGGTTCATAATCTGGAACAAACTTCCCATTCACGTCAAGCAGAGCACTTCATTGGCACTCTTTAAGAGAAATCTTGACGAGTGGATGGGCAATAGAAAGTTCACCCCGGGGATCACTTCAGTGACCCTGCTCAATAGGGGCACTGGGAACTAATGTCGGGAAGCACGATGCCACGGAATCTTTTGGGCTAGGCTGCTTGTATAGTGTCCAGGGCCGTTAGCCTAGTAAACACCTATGAACCTATAAACCTATAATGCATAATGGTCTGAAAACCCTACTATAATAATTTCTTCTGTTATGCATATTTCTTCTTGTACTATAAAGTAATCAATTTTAGATTTAAAGTACCCCTTCTGTATGGTCATGGTATTCTATTCCATATTACCATTTTTTTTCAACATTTCATTAACTTCCATTATTTTTATACACGTTTTCCTCTTTTCTTTTTATTCCCCTATAGATCACAAATACAATCTCCTGTAATTATAATATGCATATTTATAACTGCATAATTCAATATCATCAGAAATAAATGTTCCCTTTCTTTACGTCACATAAGCATATGTAGCTATAATTCTATAAAGAGTCCATTGCCATCTTAAATCTACAATGGTTAGTCTTCGCATTTTAGCTAAAATGACATCTAGAATCTTCACTACTTTTCTACATAATGCTGCTAGTCCTGAACACTGTTCATTCCCTATATTACATATCACCCCATCCCATATCTTTCATGTCTGCAATATTTCTTCATGTCATAAATCTAATATCTCCCAAACTAATAATATCAGTATCACATTTGTTACACCATTTTAAGATTTCTACCCTTCTTATGTTTTTCATACTGTTTACTTTAACTGAAAGAACCCTTAAATTATTCCTTTATCTGTTCCTTAATTTAAATTATATCATTTTCTACCTATCCTACTTTCTTTAATGTATATTTGTCATCCATTTCCTTTATTTTCTTTTTTATGAATACCTTTAAATTTCCTTTTTCTATTGTTTACTCCTTTACCAATACATTTCCCTCTTACCATTTTCCAACTTACATCTTCTTCATCACTAACTTCTAATTCTATTTCTAATTCCTCTCCTTTATTTTTTTTTATTTTACTATCTCCTTTTTTTCTTCTAAAGCTTCATCCATTTCTATCGCGTCTTCATTTCTGATTTGTTCTTTATTATTACTCTGATTACAATACTTTGTTCATTCTCATTTTCTTTACATTCCATCCATATATGCCTACATTTTTACATCTGTGACACTAACATTTTATTTTATTTATTTTATTTTACATTTGTTGACCGGGCTAGTCTAACTGGATATATGTCCATTTTCAGTAGAGGCCCGGGAAGAAAAGCTCCAGGAAAACCTACAAAATTAATAGTGGAAATAATATAAAACAGTTTTACACAGCAGTAATTATAATATAAAACCTTAGCTAAAGAAATTGTTAAAACATGTAAATATATATATATATATATATATATATATATATATATATATACATATATATTTTTTTTAGAAGATGAGCTACTCATACTAATTATAGGATAAAGACCTTTCTTTTCCTGTTTTACCACATATATAACATTTCTTTTTATCAGTTATTAACTAAATTTCCTTCTTTTCCACAAAAAGACATGGTTTAGTCATCCTCTATATTTTACAACACTCATTATCTTCAATATTTATGATATTTGGAAATTTTTAAAATGACATTGCAATGTCATCTCCCAGTCCATAAACCCCTATCATCATAAATGTCTGAAATGTCCATTACTTCTTTACAAATAATTTTAAATGTTCTTTTAAAGTCTCTCATTCTACCTCTGCTTGAAACTGTATAGGTATTATCTTTTTGTCTCCCAAAAAGATGTTTTAACCATATCTTCATTGCATGGTTTATTCTCCTGTCTTTCTTCATACTCACACAAAAACTTTTCCATGCCTAGTGCAGTTTTAATAAAAAGTTACAAAATGACTCTTTATTAATCAAAATGAAAACTCTTACCTCTCATAATTTCATGCCCAAAGGCAACATTGCATTGTCCCATGCCTCATATCTGTTCAACTCCTGATTTCTTTTGCTTTGTACTCTTACCAAAGACTTTCTTTTTGAAGTGTCCTCTTTTTTCTCTCTGTTTCTTTTGGGTAGTTACTACTGTCTCTGTATAGCTTTTCTTTAAATGTACATTGTCCCCTTTTGATTCTTGTTCTGCATCCTCTTCCTCCTGCATTTTTTTCCATAATGTCTCCCCATGATACCTCCTTCTCTGGCTCACTCTGTTCAGATAAATCATTTAGTGAATCATCCAGCAACTTCTGGATTGGAGGGTTGTAATTATACATTCATCTCTAATAGACTCCTCCATTTCACCAAATAGCTGCTTCTGAAACAGTGTCTCTGAATACTTAGTTACATCCACAACAACTTACATTGTGCCATTCACATCCTCGTCTTCAATCTATTCTTGGTCTCATGCACCACTGTGCTAGGAAAGGGGCATGTGTATGTACTCGCTAATGACAACCATGTACTCCCAAATGATGATGCACTGGCTACATTTTCCCTAATAGTATACATGCTACCTCTGATGTCCCCTGGAAAGAGGCTGTTAGCCTTATGGGACTAATCCAGTTAATAAAGCATGACAAAACTAGGGAACAGGTCATCTCTGCACTCATCAAGGCCAAAAATATGGCCTCAATGAGACCAGATAATACACTGCTTGTTTACTAAACAATTTAAAACAAGACCTGGTGGTGTTCTCTTTAATTATCAGTTGAGAACTGGCTATGTTTCTGCAGAATGGAGAACAGCAACAGTAATCCCTTTGCACAAAGGGGGGGGGGGCATCATCTGTCCCTGGGAACCACGGATCCATAAACCTAAGCAGCCTCATCTGCAAGGCCATGGAAAGAATTATCATGGACCTTATCAACAAGGGCATAGGCAACCTCCAAACACTGGACCCAACCCAGTTTGGCTTTGTTAAGGCTAGCTCATCCTTATTAAACTTGATGGACCACTTTAAGAATGTCACCAAAACTATGGATGAATGGAAGACAGTGCACATTGCCTATTTTGATTTTGCCAAGGCTTTCAACGCAACCCCCCCCCCTCTGGCATCATTGAGAAACTGTACCAGATATGGATTGACCCTTACTTTACTAGATGGATAGTGAATTCACTCATCAACAGAACACACTCTGTCAAAATTGGTGACTCCACCTCCACCAGTAGACCCATCACCAGTGGAGTACCACAGGGATCTGTGCTGAGCCACTTACTGTTTGGCATCTATTTCTTGGACGTCCAGGCTAAAGTAGATGACCTTTGGTTCAACAAGTTCACTGATGATTGCAAACTGACAGCAATCATTGGGTCTCCTAACAATGTCAACATATTACAGGAAGGGCTAACATAAGCAAATGATCGGTGCCAAGCCATGGTCTAGAACTAAATGCAAAAAAAAAGCATTATTATTACCTTTGGTAAAATGGAATTCCCTACAAATTACAATATTGACACCGTCCCCTGAGATTCAGCCCAGTGATGCAAGACTTGGGAACACAGGTAGATAGCAATCTGAACTTTGACCACCAAGTTTCCACAATGGTAAGGAAAACCTTCTACATAAAGCACCTCATAAGCAAGGATATGGCATCCAGGTCAAGGGATGTTATAACTCTACTGTACTTGACCCTCATCAGACCACTAAAAGAGTATAATGTACCCTTTTGCACATACCTCACCTGACACCGGCAGCAGCTGTAGATACCTCAGAGGTTTCTCACTAAGAAAATACAGGGAATTCAAACCATGACCTACATGGACAGGCTGAAAGCCCTGTCAATTTACTCTGCATCTTATAAGCTGCTGAGAGGTTACCTGTGCCTGGCCTATAGGCAATCTCCAACCCTGACCTAATGGAAATGCTGCACATCCACAAGTCAAATGGCATAAGAGTCACTCGCTCTAGAGATCTCAGTCTAGCTTGTGAGATTAACAGAACAAGCTGGAGCGACAGATATGTCTCCCAGAGACTGTTGCGTCTCTGGAATACACTTCATATACACTGACCTTATTCAAATGCAACCTACATAATTGGATGGGAAACTGCAAATTCATCCCTGGGGTGGCACCCATGTCCCTCATGGACAGGGGTAGCCGATGTTGATCACAGGCCCACTCTGTTCATAAATTTGTTCTATGAACTACCCAAAAAGAACAAATGAGGATACCTGGGATTAACATGGATAATCTTGTAAAGGATTTAGGACTGCTAGCCTAGTAACCTCCTATGAACCTAAGTGAGCAACAGTACATCAACAACAAGATGCAACAGTACAATATTATTTAAAAATAATGACACTACAGTAAGCAGAAAGACTACAGATGACTTATGTACTCTCAACTATATCATAACAGTTGGTGTTTCAATTTGGTCACTATTATATAACAGTGGAATTGTTTTATTAAAGTATGGAAATGTGTGGGCAAAGTCCCATGTGTAGAGTAAATAAAGTTTGCAGAGTTTATCTGTAGTGTGCATCATGTCTGAAATCATAAAAGAATGCTGTGTGTATTTCTTCTGTGATCACTTATTACAAATCAGTAGTACAAGTACCCCGTTACTGTTTTTGGTGGGGCAGGTATGTGTACAATCACAAGAAGAAGAAGAATCTACTAGGTTTCTCCTTGTCATAAGAAGAGTTACAAATGCACGTGTTTTCAATGGCTAGTGCTGTCAATGGACTGCTGTTTCATTAGCTTCAAAGTCATCCAGCTCTTTAAGCCTAAAAAAAAAAAAAAAAAAAGCGATAAATTCACACATTTAAATGTGGACTGTACACAAAAAGAAACACGTACTGATAGGCTTTTTAACCTTTTAGAAGTAAATATTGAATATATGGAAAGGCTTATAATTTTAGAAAAACATATTTTACTGATTGTTTTAAGTCATGCAACATGTCTGACTGCTATAAATAAATGTGTTGCTTTTTTTTCATTAGTCTGATACATTTTCAGTTTGTTTATTGATAAGAGAAGAAAGAACTTACTCTATTTATTAAAGGTTCATTTTGTGGAAGTTTCTGAGTATTTCTTTTCATTTGCTACAACACAAGACTGTATTTGTTTGTTTATTTACATACACCTGAGGGTACTGTTTGCAGTACAGGAAAAATGCATATCCCTGAGGACTGGAGAATAAGCATCTTAGGACTGGGGTACATAAAACAAAGGGGAAATTCCCAACTTTGGGTTGTAAAGAGGTATCAAACTCCATCATGCAAAAAAGTTCTGGAGAAAGTGATTGATGAATATGGCAAATACTAGAAAATATGATGGAAAATGAACAGTTTGGATTCAAATAAGGATGCAGCACAACCAACCTGATGCCTGCAATGAGACATATAATGGAGAAAAAGCTGTAGATGAGGATAAAGAACAATTGGGCATTTCTAGACGAAGACAAAGCATATGACAGGGTCACAAGAAAGCTGCTACAAATACATAGAGTTTGTACTCACAGAGGTGTTCACAGGAGCAGTTGGTGTGTGTTAAGGTTTACCTCTGAGCTCAGTGCTGTTCATATTGGTAACAGACTGTATTACCAAACAGGGCAAAGAGGTCAGAGGGGACAGATCAACAAAACTGTTGTGTGCAGATGATATGGCATTACAAGCAGACTCTGAATAGGAACTTCAGCAAATGACGGGAGTGTAATACAACACTTGAGGCACATGGCACATCGGATGTAAGTGAGTTCAAAACAGTGGTCAGGTCAGTAAATGGGGGAAATCAAATGAACCTGAAAACTGAGATTGAAGAGAAAATTGTTATCAGGTTAATAGTTTCAAGTATCTGTGTGGGGTGATTGAGGAGAAGAGAAGTTAGAATTTGGAGATGAAATACAGAATAAAATATGATGGAACCAACTAACATAGAGTGTCAGGGGTGACCTGCATCATGAAAATGTGAATAAAGCTGAGAAGTAAGGTGTACAAAACAGTGATGTCACCATTATTTTCATATGGCACAGAAACTTGGTCAGTGAAGGCCCAGCAATTATCAAAGCTAGAGCTAACAATGTTGAAGTACCTGAGAACGATGTGGGACAGTTGAAGAAATGATTACATCAGAGCAGAAGCCAAAGTAGTTCCAATTTTACAGAAGGTTAATGAGAAAATATAGTGAGAGGACACATGCAGGGAATGAAAAAATAATTTGGTGAAGAAGATTTGGGAGAGACAAAAAGAAGGGAAGATGAAACAAGAACATCTAATAAAGACCTGCAATGATTGTTTGAAAGAAGACCTATAACAGTCAGGCATGACTATCAACGAAGGTAGGACAGCAGCATCGAATCAAGAGAGGTGGCAATAGATGATGTGACATTCTGCCCCCATGTGGAAAAAATGGGGAAAAGGGTTTGCTGATAATGATGATTCATATAACGACCACAGTAGATTTGGCATGCTATCTGTGCTTTAATGATGATTCATGTAACCACCGCAGTAGATTTGGCATGCACTCTGTGAATTAATGATGATTCATGTAACCACCGCAGTAGATTTGGCATGCTCTCTGTGAATTAATGATGATTCATGTAATCACCGCAGTAGATTTGGCATGCTATCTGTGCTTTAATGATGATTCATGTAATCACCGCAGTAGATTTGGCATGCTCTCTGTGAATTAATGATGATTCATGTAATCACTGCAGTAGATTTGGCATGCTCTCTGTGCGTTAATGATGATTCATATAACCACCACAGTAGATTTGGCATGCTATCTGTGCTTTAGTGATGATTCATGTAACCACCACAGTAGATTTGGCATGCACTCTGTGAATTAATGATGATTCATGTAATCACCACAGTAGATTTGGCATGCTCTCTGTGAATTAATGATGATTCATATAACCACCACAGTAGATTTGGCATGCTATCTGTGCTTTAATGATGATTCATGTAACCACTGCAGTAGATTTGGCATGCTCTCTGTGAATTAATGATGATTCATGTAATCACCGCAGTAGATTTGGCATGCTCTCTGTGAATTAATGATGATTCATATAACCACCACAGTAGATTTGGCATGCTATCTGTGCTTTAATGATGATTCATGTAACCACCGCAGTAGATTTGGCATGCTCTCTGTGAATTAATTATGATTCATATAACCACCACAGTAGATTTGGCATGCTATCTGTGCTTTAGTGATGATTCATGTAACAACCGCAGTAGATTTGGCATGCACTCTGTGAATTAATGATGGTTCATGTAATCACCGCAGTAGATTTGGCATGCTCTCTGTGAATTAATGATGATTCATATAACCACCACAGTAGATTTGGCATGCTATCTGTGCTTTAATGATGATTCATGTAACCACCGCAGTAGATTTGGCATGCACTCTGTGAATTAATGATGATTCATGTAATCACCGCAGTAGATTTGGCATGCTCTCTGTGAATTAATGATGATTCATATAACCACCACAGTAGATTTGGCATGCTATCTGTGCTTTAATGATGATTCATGTAACCACCGCAGTAGATTTGGCATGCTCTCTGTGAATTAATTATGATTCATATAACCACCACAGTAGATGTGGCATGCTCTCTATGAATGTCTCAGGATATGTAATTAGTGCCCTTTCTGGATGAAACATTGGTCAGCAGGGACTCTGTATTATGCTGTTTTAGGATGACTCAAAAGAAAGATAGAAGACTTGTTCTTTTATAAATAAATAGCTATTTATTCATCTATTTACATTTGGCTTTTGAAGTATGTTCTGTTCCCTTTACACGTTTATGTCATATCTTCACATTTTTTTCCCTTTTTGCCATTCTGGGCTTTGAGTGATAAAACAGACTATCTTAACAATGTTGTCTGTTTGTATGATGCTTTCTTTCAGAGTTAATGATTTTTATTGTATAACATTTTAATGCAGTGTTAATTGTGACCCATTTAAGATTTTTTTCAGCAAGTATGTTGTATGGTGGTATTTTTTATAACTACTCTATTGTACAAATCACTGTGAGTGAAAATACTTGTTTAATGTACTGTGCATGTTTATGTTGCAATGAGTGCATATGAATACAAACATAATATTGCACCAATGTTTGTGTATTATGAATAGTATAAATAGTCCAGGATTTTTATCTACATAGTGGTTATTCACAAAGTGTGCTGTTACAAGTATATTCAAATAAGCTAAGAGCAAGTTGTTTGCATTGATTAAGGAAAAGTGAAGGCATTTTGAAAAACATGTCTACTTACAGGAAAAGCACATAGTACCTAAAGTTAAACATTAAGTAGGGTTCTTATGTCTTCATATCTATTCTGATATTGTGAAAAGATGCAATTATTCACAGTAACACTTGAAAGACTTAAGGCAAGAGGTGAATTCTGCAGCTTTTATTATTAATATATTTTTTTGAAAAATAAGTGTTTTAATATGTTTTATATGGGGTATCCTTATGTGTATATGTTGTTCTTTACAGAATGGGAAGGGAGATATAGGAATGATTGAAAAAGGGAGACACAACAAGGAGGGGCACACAGAAGGAAGACATCAAGAGGGTTGTGCTGAAGGAGGTGGAAGAGGAGGGGAGCTATGTTTTTGGTGGGGGATAGACCCTCTCTATTTTTTTCAAATGTTTTTATATAAGAGGGTAGTGTGTGTGGGAAAAGGGTAAGTGGGTGTAGAAGAAATTATAAGAGAAGAAGGGGTGATGATGAGTGCTGGCAGAAAGTCTCCAATCCACAGAGACTGAAACTTTTCCACTGCCAAATGGTGTTGCAGTGCCTGCCTGTGGTGGCATGTTGGTTGGCACCAAATGAGGCAGTGAGTCTTCAACTGCTGAAGAGATTAGATGAAACACTCTACCCATGACCTGCTCCAGCACATCCTCAACAAAGTCCTGAAGCCCCAATTCAGCGAGGTTTGCCATGCAGCCATAACACAGGCACCATCAGGAGTGATGCTGCCACTCCAAACTGACCCTATGATGATGTCTCTGGATGAGTAGAGGGTGAATTCTCCCTAAATTGGGAGGTACGTACCTGAGTTGCTCCTGTAGATTTTGGATCTGTAAAAAATGAACATAAATGGTAGAGAAAGAAAATAAAAAGGAGAAATTAATGCATAATTAAAATAAGAAAAACAGAAAAAGGAGGGGGGAGACAAATGAGAGAATGCACACAATTAATTCACACATCATAAGGTTGCAGAATAGTCAATTACTTAAACATGTATAGGAAGTGATTATGTGTACCTGGGACTACTGATGTCAGGACAGCTTATGTGTGCATGCAAAAAATTATATGAGAGATGCTTATACATACATGGGACTACAACTATGGGAAGTGCTTATGTGTATGCAGGAAAAATTATATCAGAATTGCTTATACATACTTGGGATGAAATGATATGGGAATTGCTTAAGCACACTTCGGAAGGAAGAATGTATTGTTATCAGGTTTTGTTGGGGTTTACATTTTGTAGTCTATTATACTAACATAAATGTTAATATTTCTTCCAGATATGCATGTGTTTGCAATATTGTACTAAAAACCTCCTTTTGTAAAGGCTTACATCATATAAAATCAGTTAAAACTGAATACTGTGCTTATACATTTATATATATTGCATTTGGTGGCAGTAAGGTATTGAATGCACTGTAGTGCTTCAGTTACCATCCTTTATAAATTATTTTTTTATATACATTAATGAGATCACTTAAAGACAGAATACTATTTACTGCTTTATTCATGCTTACCAGCAGCTTCAACCAGTCTAACTGTTCTACTCTAATGGCATCTATAATAAATGATCTCATCAGTGGTTAGAAAGAGAAAATATTAGGCAATTGTTGTTTACCTGCATTTCTCCTCTTTTTTCCTTAACATTATTAATATAACTACTACTAATATGAAAGACATTTCAGTCACTGCTGTAGATGCTCACTATGTGTGTTTAAATATTTATTACTTTTTGAACTCTCATACTGTGCCAATCTTCCCTTTATTGCAAGTTATAAAAAAATTGATGCAGCTTGTCTGTTTAGTAGTGTAGTATTTTAAAATATTATGCTTTGCATGTAACAGTCTGAACTGTATTCAGGCAGAAGGTGTACAAACACAGAGAAATGTAGCAAGTCAAAAAAGTTTCCTGTTCCTTAGCTGTGCATGTACTCTGGTACAATAATGTGTGCTTTGAGAGTTTTCGGCATAATACATGTAAGCAAATAGAGAGATTGTTTAAACTGTATGCAGAAGTAATGCAAGTAGTCATTTCTCACTAAAGTATGTGCTGGTCATTCATTTGACACTGCAACCTCAATCCCCTCCCCACAATCTGGTGCATGACTGAATTTATTAGTACTGTATGTGCAGTAAATATTGTGGAAGAAAGACTGTCTTTACAATTGCACTACTAATAAATATTTTCTGGACTACACAAACAAAATCCCTTCTTTATAAAAATGGCTTGCATGTACTTTAAAAAGGTAAAACAATACTAAAGGAAATTATGTGGCAATGCAAATGTTTTTGTGTACACATATTTATACATGAAAAAATAGTTGTATGTGTACTCATGCAGAGTAAATCTGTAATTTACGATATATAATATATACATATAGATGTGTGTGTATGGGTCTACTTCTTTTGACCTAACTTTCATTTGCCTGACACTCCTTTGCCTGACCCCATTTGACTGAAATTTCATTTGCCTGACACTTCATTTGCCCGACACTTCATTTGACTGAAAAGTATTATTAGCAAGAAAATGGAATATACCCCCTTCCCCACTGTAGTGCAACCCTGGAGTTAGAATATATAGTTAG